>NW_027490346.1:300000-520597 GCF_050948175.1 Xylocopa sonorina
ATATATAATATTCATTGCGAACTGTCATGAATACCTCGCATACACTTCAAATGAATGTAAATGCGACACTTCTTTGCTAGGAAGTAACGTTTGCAAATATTCACGTATCGAAGCAATAGAGTTCTAGTGCATCTTAAAACGCGATATCGCATCTCATTTCTATGTTCCATGATAAGATATAATATTCATTGCAAAGTGTCTTGTCTGCCTCGCATTCACTTCAAAAGAATGTAAACACGACACTTCCTTTCTAGGAAATAGCGTTTGCAGATGTCTACGTATTGTAGCAATAAAGTTCTAATGCTTCTTAAAACGCGATATCGCATCACATTTCTATGTTTCATGATAAGATATGATATTCATTGCGAAGTGTCTTGTATACTTCGTATTCACTTCAAAAGAATTAAATGCGACACTTCCTTGCTAGGAAATAGCGCCTGCAGATGTCTACGAATCGTAGCAATAGGTTTCTAGTGCTTCTTGAAATGCGATATCGCACCTCATTTCTATGTCTCATGATAAGATATAATATTCATTGTGGAGTGTTATGTATACCTCGTATTCACTTCAAAGGAATGTAAATGCGACACTTCCTTGCTAGGAAATAGCGTCTGCAGAATGCTACGTATCGAAGTAATAGAGTTCTAGTGCTTCTTCAAACGCGATATCGCACCTCATTTCTATGTTTCATGATAAGATATAATATTCATTGTGGAGTGTTATGTATACCTCGTATTCACTTCAAAAGAATGTAAATGCGGCACTTCCTTGCTATATCGCGTTTTAGGATGTACTAGAACTCTATTGCTTCGACACGGAGACATCTGCAAACGCTATTTCCTAGCAAGGAAGTGTCGCATTTACATTCTTCTGAAGTGAATACAAGGTATACATGACACATCGCAAATAATATTATATCTTATCATGAAACATAGAAATGAGATGCGATATCCCCTTTCAAGAAGCATTAGAACTCTATTGCTTCGATACGTAGACATCTGCAAACGCTGTTTCCTAGCAAGGAAGTGTCGCATTTACATTCATTTGAAGTGTATGCGAGGTATACATAACACTTCGCTATGAATACTATATGTTATCATGAAACATAGAAATGAGATGCGATATCTCGTTTTAAGAAGCATTATAACACGCTTGCTACGATACGTAGACATCTGCACACGCTATTTCCTAGCAAGGAAGTGTCGCATTTGCATTCATTTCGAGTGAATACGACGTATGCATGACACTTCGCAATAAATGTTATATCTTATCATGAGACATAGAAATGAGATGCGATGTCGCGTTTTAAGAAGCAATAGAACTCTATTGCTTCGAAACGTAGGCATCTGGAAACGTAGTTTTGTAGAAAGGAAGTGTCGCATTTACATTCTTTTGAAGTGAATACGAGGTATACATAACACTTCACAATGAATATTATATCTTAGCATGAAGCATATAAATGGGGAGCGATTTCGAGTTTTAAGAAGCATTAGAACTCTATTGCTTCGTTACGTAGACAACTGCCACCGCTATTTCCTAGGAAGGAAGTGTCGCATTTACATTCATTTGAAGTGTATGCGAGGTATTCAAGTGTGACGTCCGGCGTACCGCCGTACACCCTCCAGCGCCTCCCGCAGCATCCAGCAGCATCTCACCTGCAACAAGCTGCACCTGAGCGTACGAGACGAGCACATCCGCACACGGGCGTACCGCCCTACAGCCGAGCCAAGGCAGCCAAGCCGCAGCATCAACCCAGGAGTTCGACCATTCGACCGCGCTATCGCGCGTATCCAGCGACATACGAGGCACCTGAGGAACAACGCATCGAATCGCCCGGTATAACGCGCCCATATACATATTGTTCGGACGTATATACACGTAGATACTAAAATCCTAGATCTAAGTACACGACACATCCATTGTAACACGAACAACACACATATGTACTTCTAAGACTAAGTTCGTTAATTTGTAAGTTGCGACGCGCTCACGCGCGCACTCGACGCGCGCGGCTCACGCTGAACGCGAGCCGCGCCCCACTCCGGCCGGCCGCCCCACCGCGAGGGCCGTGCGGCCGCCCTACCTCGACCGTCCATCCCCACCGCGGGGCCCAGCGACTCGCGCGCCACGCGATCCGAGGAGGTCGCGTGCACGCGAGACGATAGTCACTTCTTATCCGAATTCGCTCGACTTCACTTCAATCCAATGCCTTAGGGCCATTCCATCACCTCACTTCGAGGTGTCTTTGATTCTAAATTCATATCGATTCAAGTTCTAGTTCGTACTAAGTCAACTTTAATCTAGTTTAGGGAAAGTTAAGTGTAAGCGTAGGTTTTATATTAGAATATATCTTTGTTTTATTTTACATATTCCACTTGCAATTATTTCTAATACCCTCATACATTCTACGGTATTCGCGTACTCGAAACACACATTCACTCTTCGAATAAGTCTATTGTTTTGAATTCGACTTAGTTAGAGAGGACCGCCGCTTAACTCTGTTGAATGATAAGCATTGACTGTTCGAAGTTATAAATCGATTCTTCGTTCTCCTGGACCGACAAGGCTAGAGCGGACCGCCGCTTACCGACTCGTATCCAGCCAGACGAATTACGTTTTGAATGTGCCGCGCCGCTAAACGAAGAACGCGTCGTGCTGGACGTAAAAACTTCCTTCGACGATTATTTCGTGAGTACATCAGTTCCGAGACGGGTTCATCCCGCTACCCTGCCGCTGCAGTTGCGCCTGCTGTCCTGCTTCCGTCGGTTCAACGCTCCAGCCCGTGCCGTTGGAAGCTCATCCAGCTGACGATACCTCGGCGCAGCCCGTACGCAGCGACTATCCCGGAAGGCGATCCGAGACGACAGCGGTACCTGCAACAAAATTATTGAAACAACTGCAGTAACGAGTGGCCGCAAAGGTAAGAATCTCTCATATTTACCGCGTCCGCGAGTGATAACAGTGTTCGCGTCCCATCAACGGAACCCTCACCCGTCGCGATTTAGCGACTAGATTCCGTGACTTGGCTGCGTGTCATCCGCGAGTTATATCGGAAATTTTCCTAGACCGCGACGTGACACGAAATTTGGTGACAGCGGTGGGATTGCTTCGCGTCGAATCTAGAAATTCCGCTACGAAGAGACGTGACCAGCCATGGCGACGCGTACGCCGGCTAAAACTCGCCACCAACCGCCCCGAGGCACCGCCGCAGGCGCCGACACTGACAAAGAGCATCACGTTGCTCGCACGATCGAATTCCATGACGCACATGCTGATCCGCTTCCGCGAACCTCCGAGACCGCCGAGAATAATCGAACCGTCGATAATACTATCGCGTTGATGCAACAGATCGACGAACTGCGCCGCGAACTCGAGACACTTCGCCGTTCTCAGAATTTATCTCGTGCCGACACAGCTTCGCTAGAGTCCCCACGTTTAAATTTGACCCCTCCGCAAAGCGCGAACGCGGACATAGTGTATCGCCACGATGAACTATCATTAAAGCAGGCTCTCGAAGCTGTCCCCAATTTTGACGGACAGAATATACCTGTCCTACAATTCACTAGGGCTTGTAAACGCGCATTTGAGTTGATTCCAAACGGGTGCGAACGTACGTTTACACGCTTAGTTAAAAGTAAGCTAAAGGGCCGCGCATATTTAGCACTAGAAGACGAACCCTGTAATACGGTATTAGAGCTCACGGACCTTCTACGAAATTCGTTCGGCACATCTCGATCCGCGCATCATTATCGCGGAGAGTTAACAAATATCTATATGAAACAGGACGAGCATATACTCGATTTTATTAGCCGCGTCAAAGATTTACGCTCCGCAATTATTGACTGCGAACGCCTATCGCCGTATGCGTCGGAAAGCTCGTCCGATGTAGATGAATTAACACTTCGGTGTTTCGTCGACGGATTAATTCCGGAAATCCGTACACAGATCCCCATGCAACAGCTTCACTCGCCGCAAGAGGCTTTCACACGCGCTCGCGAACTGTTCAAGCGCTACGAGCTGGACTGCGAGCGATTAATAAATTCTCGCCCGCGACTAGAGTCTCGAGTTAGACGAAACGACGTTACCTGTTCGAGGTGCAATAATATCGGGCACTACGCCAGAAATTGCCGGATTAGATTACCACCCCCACGACAACCACCGTATACTTATCCCTCCGCCACTTCACGCGAAACTCCTGCTCGAAGAACCGCCTATGAGAATCCGCGACCGGTTACGCCGCGCGAAAAATTTTGTAGATACTGCAAGACGCCGGGCCACGAGTTAGAAGAGTGCAGGAAAAGGGAGTATTATAATAATGCCAAGGCTTCGGGAAACGGGAACGGCCTCCCGCCGCGCCGCGAGACGGGCCGCGAGGTCAACCGAAATATACGATCTCTCGCAACGAACAACCCGACAACCGAGGACGACGATACGGTGCAGCAATAAACCTCACCGGAAAAACCAACACGCCGAGTGTTATCCTGAATTCGGTCACCCTATTGAAAAGCACCGAGTTCATGATCGATACCGGCGTCGAAATTAACGTCGTGAAACGGTCCGCGTTATCTTTATCTGCCCGAATCGATCCTTCAGAGACGTTGATTATCACGGGAGTCACGAATGGTCAAACCAAAACCATCGGGACTGTTAATATCGTTTTATTCGGTCGCGTCGTGCCATTTAATGTAGTTAACGACGATTTCCCTCTCGGCCCAGACGGGATATTAGGCTCAGGTTTCTGCGCTGACGCGGAAATCTCTTTTCCGAAAAAAGAGATTAAATGGCACGGGAAAACGATTCGCTTCTGTCGCGATATTTCTTCCACGGAGGACAAGCTTATCCCTAATTCAGGAAGAAAGCTTTCGGAAACCTCCGAAAAAGTAAATAATCCGATTGAAAAACCGACGAAAGCTCTAGAGGAAGCAAAACGCGTCGCGAAACCCTCCAAAGAGCCTCGAAAATCCACTAAAAATTTTTTTAAAAGCGAGCAAATATCAGTACCGCCGCGTATGAACGTAGGGATAAGAGTCCGAATAATTAATTCGCATCTTCCCGAGGGGATAATTCCCCGCATCGACATAGCGCCGGGAATCTATTTCGGCAACGCACTGGTGACAGTTGCGGAAGCTACGGCGATAGCCAGGGTAATTAACTCTACCGATAAAACGGTCGAATTCGCCATACCTCCAATCAAACTAGAGCCAGTTGAAATTATGCCATCAAATGCAAAGGAAGACAGCCTCGCGCTCTTTCCAATTTTTTCACAAATTTCCGAATCGAACGATAGGTCGAAATCAAGTGTCGCCGATCCGTCCGGCAAATCCCAAAAGGGAAAGTCAAATAATACAGCTCCGCGTACGACGCCGTGTTTCGAGCTCGAATCTCCTCTTTGCGCCCAGAGACAATTAACCTACGCGCAGGTAACCAAATCGACCGCAAAAATCGCACCGACTCGACCCTCCGCAACCGCATCGAAATCCCGCCTAGAGCAGGTAATCAACCTCTTGCGACTCGAGCATCTGAACGACGAAGAAAAGCGCCATGTAATCGATTTAATAACCAAAAGCCAGGATTTATTCTACATCGAGGGCGATGTTTTGGGCCACACCACTGCGACGACTCATAAAATTCCCACGGTCGACGACAGACCAATCAATGTTAAGCAGTATCGCTTTCCGCCCGCACACAAAGAGGAAATTCGAACGCAAGTCGAGACCCTGTTACGTAACGGCATCATTCGCGATTCCAAATCACCGTATAACTCCCCTCTTTGAGTCGTCCCAAAGAAAGCGGATTCGCAAGGGAGAAAGCGCTGGCGAGTCGTCATCGATTATCGCGCGTTAAACGAGAAGTCGATCGCCGACGCTTATCCCTTGCCTTGTATAACTGAAATACTTGACCAACTTGGCAGTGCCAAGTATTTCAGTACTTTCGATTTAGCCAGCGGGTTTCACCAGATACCAATGGAACCCGCTGACGCCCATAAAACCGCGTTTTCTACGCCACATGGGCATTTCGAATTTAGGAGGATGCCATTCGGGCTCAAAAACGCGCCCGCCACATTTCAACGCTTAATGGACAGCGTGCTTGCGGGATTACAGGGAAACGAACTATTCGTATACCTAGACGACATAGTTGTTTACGCGAGCTCGCTCCAAGAGCATGCGGCCAAGTATATAAAACTAACAAACAGACTCCGAGAAGCGAACTTGGCACTTCAACCCGATAAGTGCGAGTTCCTCCGCCGCGAGGTTAGTTATCTCGGGCACGTCATTAGCGAAAGTGGCGTGAAACCCGACCCTTCGAAAATAAGCGCCGTCCGAAACTTTCCGCGTCCTACGAACCCCAAACAAGTAAAACAATTTCTGGGACTCGCGGGTTACTACAGACGCTTTATAGAAAATTTTTCCAATATCGCAAAGCCGCTAACAAATTTATTAAAAAAGGATATCCCGTTCGTATGGCGAAACGAGCAACAAAACGCGTTCGTTTATTTACGAGATGCACTATGCGAAGCGCCAATTCTACAATTTCCAAATTTTAAATTACCTTTTGTAATCACTACCGATGCATCAGCGGATGCAATCGGCGCAGTTTTGAGCCAAGGCCCGATAGGCCGCGACCTTCCGATCGCGTATACATCGCGACTCCTAAACTCCGCCGAGAAAAACTACTCGACAATAGAAAAAGAGTGCCTCGCGATCGTTTATGCGGTACACCAGTTCAGACCGTATGTTTACGGAAATCAATTTAAATTAGTAACCGACCATCGTCCACTGGTGTGGATGAACTCCGTCAAGGATCCATCCAGCCGTCTTGTGAGGTGGAGGCTAAAGCTCGCGGAGTATGATTACGAGATGGTTTATAAGACCGGTAAGACGAATTTGAACGCAGATGCCTTATCCCGTAATCCCGTCAAAGTCTGTCCTCTCATGCAATCATCCTCATCCGACGAGAATATATTCGATCCGTATCCAAAACCTCATCATTCAAAGAAATCCGCAATACCTCCTCCTCCTCCACCCTCACCGATTTCAGACGATAACCATACCGCATCAGCCCCTTTACCGACCGAGCACGTTCGGTACGAACCGCTTTTTAAGTACACGAGAGATACCATCGCCACTAGGCGCGACAATCACGTTATATTCATAACAACTTCCGGACGCCCCTACGACGCCGGCGCTAATCAAATAGAAAAATCTGGAAAATTTTTTACACACGAATCAAACATTAATCTGACAAAGGCCAAAGTAACCAAAATAGACAACTTCTATCAAATTCAATTACCCGTAATAGAGCACGAGAAACGCGCAATAGACTACCAAGTAGTAATAGAATCTCTCCGTTCGTTGTACGATGTAATCTTGGAACTGCAATTAACAACTTTTAGCATCGCGCAGACCGCGTTAGACTCCGTTACGTGGTTTCAACTTCGAACAGCATTGCAAGACCTATTTCACGAGACCACACTTCAAATCACAGTCTGTCAAGGCCTCATTCATATCCCCGCGGAACAAAGTAGAGAGAAAATTATTCGCGAAAATCACGACTCACCGGTAGGTGGTCACAAAGGAGTTAATAAGACATACTCCCGTATCAGAGAAAGATATTACTGGCCCAATATGAAGAACGAAATTCAGAATTATATTAACAAATGTCGGAGTTGTCAACTAGAGAAGTTAGTTCGCGTAAAAACGAGACAGCCCTTAACTTTAACGGATACACCGGGCTGCGCGTTCGATAAGATATCTATGGATGTCATGGGGCCACTTCCAGTAACGCCCGAGGGATACACTAACATTCTCACGATCCAGGACCTTCTAACAAAATACTCCATTGCTATCCCGTTAAAACAAACTACCGCCGTCGACATAGCAGATGCCCTCATTACCGGCTTTATCTGCAGATTTGGATGTCCGAAAGGAATTCTTACCGACCAGGGCTCCAACTTTATAAATAGTCTAATTAAAGCCATCGCGATAAAATTTCGAATAAAGCAATACAAATCCACAGCTTTCCACCCACAAACGAACGGATCGGTGGAAAGATCACACCACGTCCTAGTGGAATACTTAAAACATTACATCGACACCAGTGGCGATTGGGAGAGATGGCTCCCGTATGCCATGTTCTCCTACAATACAAGCGTACACGAAGGTACCCTCTATACACCCCACGAACTCGTTTTCGGTCGTATTGCGAGAACACCATCAGACACACCATTCCAGGATAGCACAGAGAACGAAACTTACTCGGACTATTTAATAAACTTAAACGATAAAATTACGACTTCCCAGAAAATAGCGAGAGAGAATCTAGACAAAGCGAAGCGTCGCGCGAAATATTACTATGATAAGAAGCAAAATGTTCAGAATTTCAAAGTCGGTCAGTGGGTATTTTTACTTAGAGAGCCTAACAAGCATAAATTTCAATCCCAATATGTAGGCCCATATAGAATACCTGAAATTCTGAGCAATAATAACGTGAAACTAGCTATTAAGAGTAAATATAAGATTGTCCATGCGAATAAATTAAAACCATGTAAACGTATGAGTAGTGTGAAACAGCAAAAGACTGAGAATGAACAAACTCAGAGCGAATCGAACGCGAGAAACTTTAGTATCAGTGCCAGTGGCAATAGTGTTAGTGACGATAGTGCCGAAGCAAGGGTATCCAGCACCGAAACTTCCGTCACCAGCTACGAAGGTCACTCCGCAGAGGTGAAACGAGCCAGCTATGGATTCGACAGCAGGGAATCGGCAGAAACAAGGCAGCCAACCGGCAGTGCAAAAACTATGGAGCCACATCCAAGCTCACATCCGCCAGTCAGGAGATCTTGGCACCGCCAAGATTCCATTTTTGAGGGGGGAGGTGTGACGTCCGGCGTACCGCCGTACACCCTCCAGCGCCTCCCGCAGCATCCAGCAGCATCTCACCTGCAACAAGCTGCACCTGAGCGTACGAGACGAGCACATCCGCACACGGGCGTACCGCCCTACAGCCGAGCCAAGGCAGCCAAGCCGCAGCATCAACCCAGGAGTTCGACCATTCGACCGCGCTAACGCGCGTATCCAGCGACATACGAGGCACCTGAGGAACAACGCATCGAATCGCCCGGTATAACGCGCCCATATACATATTGTTCGGACGCATATACACGTAGATACTAAAATCCTAGATCTAAGTACACGACACATCCATTGTAACACGAACAACACACATATGTATTTCTAAGACTAAGTTCGTTAATTTGTAAGTTGCGACGCGCTCACGCGCGCACTCGACGCGCGGGGCTCACGCTGAACGCGAGCCGCGCCCCACTCCGGCCGGCCGCCCCACCGCGAGGGCCGTGCGGCCGCCCTACCTCGACCGTCCATCCCCACCGCGGGGCCCAGCGACTCGCGCGCCGCGCGATCCGAGGAGGTCGCGTGCACGCGAGACGATAGTCACTTCTTATCCGAATTCGCTCGACTTCACTTCAATCCAATGCCTTAGGGCCATTCCATCACCTCACTTCGAGGTGTCTTTGATTCTAAATTCATATCGATTCAAGTTCTAGTTCGTACTAAGTCTACTTTAATCTAGTTTAGGGAAAGTTAAGTGTAAGCGTAGGTTTTATATTAGAATATATCTTTGTTTTATTTTACATATTCCACTTGCAATTATTTCTAATACCCTCATACATTCTACGGTATTCGCGTACTCGAAACACACATTCACTCTTCGAATAAGTCTATTGTTTTGAATTCGACTTAGCTAGAGAGGACCGCCGCTTAACTCTGTTGAATGATAAGCATTGACTGTTCGAAGTTATAAATCGATTCTTCGTTCTCCTGGACCGACAAGGCTAGAGCGGACCGCCGCTTACCGACTCGTATCCAGCCAGACGAATTACGTTTTGAATGTGCCGCGCCGCTAAACGAAGAACGCGTCGTGCTGGACGTAAAAACTTCCTTCGACGATTATTTCGTGAGTACATCAGTTCCGAGACGGGTTCATCCCGCTACCCTGCCGCTGCAGTTGCGCCTGCTGTCCTGCTTCCGTCGGTTCAACGCTCCAGCCCGTGCCGTTGGAAGCTCATCCAGCTGACGATACCTCGGCGCAGCCCGTACGCAGTGACTATCCCGGAAGGCGATCCGAGACGACAGCGGTACCTGCAACAAAATTATTGAAACAACTGCAGTAACGAGTGGCCGCAAAGGTAAGAATCTTTCATATTTACCGCGTCCGCGAGTGGTAACAGTGTTCGCGTCCCATCAACGGAACCCTCACCCGTCGCGATTTAGCGACTAGATTCCGTGACTTGGCTGCGTGTCATCCGCGAGTTATATCGGAAATTTTCCTAGACCGCGACGTGACACAAGACATTTCGCAATGAATATTATATCTTATCATGAAACATAGAAATGAGATGCGATATCGCGTTTTAAGAAGCATTAGAACTCTATTGCTACGATGCGTAGACATCTGCAGACGCTATTTCCTAGCAAGGAAGTGTCGCATTTACATTCTTTTGAAGTGAATACGAGGTATACATAACTCTTCACAATGAATATTATATCTTAGCATGAAGCATATAAATGGGGAGCGATTTCGCGTTTTAAGAAGCATTAGAACTCTATTGCTTCGTTACGTAGACAACTGCCACCGCTATTTCCTAGGAAGGAAGTGTCGCATTTACATTCATTTGAAGTATATGCGAGGTATACATAACACTCCACAATGAATATTATATCTTATCACGAAGCATATAAATGAGGAGCGATTTCGCGTTTTAAGAGGCATTAGAACCCTATTGCTACGATACGTAGATATCTGCAAACGCTAATTCCTAGCAAGGAAGTGTCGCATTTTCAATCTTTTGAAGCGAATACGAGGTATACATAACAATCCACAATGAATATTATATCTTACCATGAAACATAGAAATGAGATGCGATATGACAATTTAAGAAGCATTAGAACTCCATTGCTTCGATACGTAGACATCTACAGACGCAATTTCCTAGCAAGGAAGTGTCGCATTTACAATCTTTTGAAGTGAATACGAGGTATACATAACACTTCGCAATGTATATTATATGTTATCATGAAACATAGAAATGAGATGCGTTATCTATACGATGCGTTATCTATATACGATTTAAGAAGAATTATATCTATTATTAATATACATAACACTTCGCAATGAATATTATATCCTATCATGGAACATAGAAATGAGATGCGATATCGCGTTTTAAGAAGCATTAGAACTCTATTGCTACGATACGTAGATATCTGCAGACGCTATTTCCTAGCAAGGAAGTGTCGCATTTACATTCTTTTGAAGTGAATACGAGGTATACATAACACTCCACAATGAATATTATATTTTATCGTGAAACATAGAAATGATGATCGATTCGCGTTTTAAGAAGCATTAGAACTCTATTGCTACGATACATAGACATCTGCAGACGCTATTTCCTAGCAAGGAAGTGTCGCATTTACATTCTTTAGAAGTGAATACGAAGTATACGTGACACTACGCAATGAATATTACATCTTATCCTAAAACATAGAAATGAGATGCGATATCGCGTTTTGAGAAGCATTAGAACCCTATTGCTACGATACGTAGACATCTGCTAACGCTAATTCCTAGCAAGGAAGTGTCGCATTTACATTCACTGGAAGAGAATACGAGGTACACGTGACACCTCGCAATGAATATTATATCTTATCATGAAACATAGAAAGGAGATGCGATATCGTGTTTTAAGAAGCATTAGAAATCTATTGCTTCGTTACGTAGACATCTGCAAACACAATTTCCTATCAAGGAAGTGTCGCATTTACATTCATTTGAAGTGAATACGAGGTATACATAACACTCCACAGAGAATATTATATCTTATCATGAAACATAGAAAGGAGATGCGATATCGTGTTTTAAGAAGCATTAGAAATCTATTGCTTCGTTACGTAGACATCTGCAAACACAATTTCCTATCAAGGAAGTGTCGCATTTACATTCATTTGAAGTGAATACGAGGTATACATAACACTCCACAGAGAATATTATATCTTATCATGAAACATAGAAATTATGTGCTATATAGCGGACTAAATAGCATTAGAACTCTGTTGCTACGATACGTAGACATCTGCAAAAGCTATTTAATAGCAAGGAAAAGTCGCACTTACATTCACTTGAAGTGAATACGAGGTATACATAACAGTCCACAATGAATATTATATCTTATCATGAAACATAGAAATGAGATGCGATATCGCGATTTAAGAAGCATTGGAACACTACTGCTTCGACCGTAAACGTCTGCAAACGATATTTCCTAACAAGGAAGTGTCGCATTTACATTCTTTTGAAGTGAATACGAAGTATACATGACACTCCGCAATGAATATTATATCTTACCACAAAACATAGAAATGAGATGCGATATCTCGTTCTAAGAAGCATTAGAACTCTATTGCAACGATACGTTTACATCTGCAAACGCTATTTCCTAGCAAGGAAGTGTCGCATTTACATTCATCTGAAGTGAGTGCGAGGTATACATAACACTTCGCAATAAATATTATATCTTATCATGAAACATAGAAATGAGATGCGATATCTCGTTTTAAGATGCATTAGAACTCAATTGCTTCGATACGGAGACATCTGTAAACGCTATTACCAAGCAAGGAAGTGTCGCATTTACATTCTTTTGAAGTGAATACGAAGTATACATGACACTCCGCAATGAATATTGTATCTTATCATGAAACATAGATGCGAACATTGTATCTTATCATGAAACGTAGAAATGAGATGCGATATGGCGATTTTAGAAGCATCAGAACTCTATTGCTTCGATACGTAGACATCTGCAAACGCTATTTCCTAGCAAGGAAGTGTCGCATTTACATTCATTTGAAGTGTAGACGAGATATACATAACACTGCACAATGAATATTATATATTATCATGAAGCATAGAATTGAGATGCGATATCGCGATATAAGATGCATTAGAACTTTATTGCTTCGATACGTATACATCTGCAAACGCTATTTCCTAGCAAGGAAGTGTCGCATTTACATTCATTTGAATTGTATGCGAGGTATACATGACTCTTCGCAATGAATATTATATCTTATCATGAAACATAGAAATGAGATGCGATATCGCGTTTTAAGAAGCATTAGAACTCTATTGCTACGATACGTAGATATCTGCAGACGCTATTTCCTAGCAAGGAAGTGTCGCATTTACATTCTATTCAGGTGAATACGATGTATACATAACACTCCACAATCAATATTATATCTTATCACTAAACATAGAAATGAGATGCAATATCGAGATTTAAGAAGGATTAGATCTCTATTGCTTCGATACGTAGACATCTGCAAACGCTACTTCGTAGCAAGGAAGTGTAGCATTTACATTCCTTTGAAGTGAATACGAAGTATACATGACACACCGCAATGAATATTATATCTTATCCTAAAACAGAAATGAGGTGCGATATCTCGTTTTAAGAAACATTAGAACCCTATTGCTTCGATACGTAGAAATCTGCCAACGCTATTTCCTAGCAATGAAATGTCGCCTTTTATTTCGTTTGAAGTGTATGCGTGGTATACAAGACACTTGACAATGAATATTATATCTTATCATGAACATAGAAATGAGATGCGATATCGCGTTTTGAGATGATTTAGAACTCTAATGCTACGATACGTAGACATCTGCAAACGCTATTTCCAAGCAAGGAAAAGTCGCATTTACATTCTTTTGAAGTGAATACGAGGTACACATGACACTTCGCAATGAGTATTATATCTTATCATGAAACATAGAAATGAGATGCGATTTCGCGTTTTGAGATCCATTAGAACTCTATTGGTACGATACGTAGACATCTGCAAACGCTACTTCCTAGCAAGGAAGAGTCGCATTTACATTCTTTTGATGTGAATACGAGGTGTACATATCACTCCACAATGAATATTGTATCTTATCATGAATAAAAGAAATGAGATGCGATATCGCGATTTAAAGAGCATTAGAACATTATTGCTATGATACGTAGACATATGCAAGCGCTATTTCCTACCAAGGAAGTGTTGCATTTACATTCTTTTTAAGTGTTGACGAGATATACATAACAATCCACAATGAATATTATATCTTATCATGAAACGTGGAAGTGAGGTACGATAGCGCGATTTAAGAAGCATTAGAAATCTATTGCTTCGATACGTAGACGACTGCAAACGCTATTTCCTAGCAAGGAAGTGTCGCATTTACATTCTTTTGAAGTGAACACGAGGTATATGAAATACTAAACAATGAATATTATATCTTATCCTGAAACATAGAAATGAGATGCTATATCGCGATTTAAAAAGCATTAGAAATCTATTGCTACGATACCTAGCCATCTGCAAACGCTATTTCCTAGCAAGGAAGTGTCGCATTTACATTTATTTGAGTAGTATGCGAGGTATACATGACACTTCGCAATGAATATTATGAATTCTTATCATGAAACATAGAAGTGAGATGCGATATCGCGAATTAAGAAGCATTAGAAATGTACTGCTTCGATACGTAGACATCTGCAAACGCTATTTGCTATCAAGGAAGTGTCGCATTTACATTCTTTTGAAGTGAACACGAGGTATATGAAATACTAAACAATGAATATTATATCTTATCATGAAACATAGAAATGAGATGCGATATCGCGTTTTCAGGAGCATTAGAACTCTAATGCTACGATACGTAGACATCTGCCAACGCTATTTCCCAGCCAGGAAGTGTCGCATTTACATTCATTTGAAGTGTATGCGAGGTATACATGACACATCGCAATGAGTATTACATCTTATCATGAAACATAGAAATGAGATGCGATATCTCGTTTTAAGATGCATTAGAACTCAATTGCTTCGATACGGAGACATCTGCAAACGCTATTACCAAGCAAGGAAGTGTCGCATTTACATTCTTTTGAAGTGAATACGAAGTATACATGACACTCCGCAATGAATATTGTATCTTATCATGAAACATAGAAGTGAGATGCGATATCGCGTTTTAAGAAGCATTAGAACTCTATAGCTACGATACGTAGACATCTGCAGACGCTATTTCGTATCCAGGAAGTGTCGCATTTACATTCCTTTGAAGTGAATGCGAGGTATACATAACAATGTACAATGAACATTGTATCTTATCATGAAACATAGAAATGAGATGCGATATGGCGATTTTAGAAGCATTAGAAGTCTATTGCTTCGATACGTAGACATCTGCAAACGCTATTTCCTAGCAAGGAAGTGTCGCATTTACATTCATTTGAAGTGTAGACGAGATATACATAACACTGCACAATGAATATTATATATTATCATGAAACATAGAATTGAGATGCGATATCGCGATATAAGATGCATTAGAACTTTATTGCTTCGATACGTAGACATCTGGAACCGCTATTTCCTAGATGCGAAGTGTGGCATTTACATTTTTTTGAGGTGTGGACGAGGTATGCATATCATTTCGCAATGAATATTATATCATATCGTGATACATAGAAATGAGATGCGATATCTCGTTCGAAGAAGCACTAGAACTATATTGCTTCGATACGTTGACATCTGGAAACGCTATTTCTTAGCAAGGAAGTGTGGCATTTATATTCTTTTGATGTGTAGAAGAGGTATACATAACACTTCGCAATGGATATTGTATCTTATCGTGAAACATTGAAATAAGATGCGATATCGCGTTTTGAGGAGCATTAGAAATCTATTGCTACGATACGTAGACATTTGCAAACGCTATTTCCTAGCAATGAAGTGTCGCATTTACATTCATTTGAAGTGTATGCGAGGAATAAGTGGCACTTCGCAATGAATATTATATCCTATCATGAAACATAGAAATGTGATGTGATATCACGTTTTAAGAAGCATTAGAACTCTATTGCTACGATACGTAGACACATGCAAATGCTATTTCCTAGCAAGGAAGTGTCGCGTTACATTCTTTTGAAGTGAATACGAGGTATACATGACAGTTCGCAATGAATATTATATCTTATCACGAAACATAGAAATGAGATGCGATATCGCGTTTAAAGAAGCGGTGGGGCTCGATTGCTACGAATCGTAGACATCTGCAAGCGCTGTTTAATAGCAAGGAAGTGTCGCACTTACATTCGTTCGAAGTGAATACGAGGTATACATGACACTTCGCAATGAATATTATATCTTATCCTGAAACATAGAAATGACATGCGACATCGCGTTATAAGAATCATTATAATTCTATTGCTTCGATACGTAGACATCTTTCAAACGCTATTTCCTAGCAAGGAAGTGTCGCATTTACATTCATTTGAAGTGAATACGAGGTATACATGACGCTTTGCAATGAATAATATTTGTTATCATGATACAAAGAAATGAGATGCGATATCGCGTTTAAAGAAGCCTTAGAACTCTATGGCTACGATACGTAGACATCTGCAAATCGATTTCCTAGCAAGGAAGTGCCGCAATTACATTCATTTGAAATGTATGCGAGGTATACATGGCACTCCGCAATGAATATTACATCTTATCATAAGACATAGAAATGAGATACGATATCTCGTTTTAAGAAGCATTAGAACTCTCTTTCTACGATACGTTGACATCTGCAAACGCTATTTCCTAACAAGGAAGTGTCGTATTTACGTTCCTTTGATGTGAATGCGGGGTATACATAACTCTGCACAATGAATATTATATCTTATCATGAAACACAGAAATGAGATGCGATATCGCGCTTTAAGAAGCATTAGAACTCTATTGGTACGATACGTAGAAATCTGCAAGCGCTATTTCCTAGCATGGAAGTGTCGCTTTAACATTCTTATGAAGCGAATACGTGGTATACATAACACTCCACAATGAATATTATATCTTATCGTGAAACTTAGAAATGAGGAGCGATATCGCGTTTTAAGAAGCATTAGATCTCTATTGCTACGATACGTAGACATCTACAAACGCTACTTCCTAGCAAGGAAGTGTCGCATTTACATTCTTAGGAAGTGTAGACGAGGTATACATGACACTCCACACTGTATATTATATTTTATCGCGGAACATAGAAATGGGGATCGATTCGCGTTTTAAGAAGCATTAGAACCCTATTGCTACGATACATAGACATCTGCAAACGCTATTTCCTAGCAAGGAAGTGTCGTATTTACATTCATTTGAAGTGTATGGGAGGTATACAAGACACTTCGCAATGAATATTATATCCTATCATGATTCATAGAAATAAGATGCGATATGGCGTTCTAAGAAAGACTAGAACTCTATTGCTACGATACGTACATATCTGCAGACGCTATTTCCTAGCAAGGAGGTGCCGTATTTACATTTTTTTGATGTGAATACGCGGTATACATAACACTAAACAATGAATATTACATCTTATCATGAAACTTAGAAATGAGATGCCATATCGCGATTTAAGAAGCAATAGAATTCTATTGCTTCGATACGTAGACATCTGAAAACGCTATTTCGTAGCAAGGAAGTGTCGCATTTACATTCATTTGAAGTGTAGACGAGATATACATAGCACTGCACAATGAATATTATATCTTATCATGTAACGTAGAATTGAGGTGCGATATCGCAATTTAAGAAGCATTGGAATACTATTGCTTCGATACGTAGACATCTGCAAACGCTACTTCCTAGCAAGGATGTGTCGCATTTACATCCTTTTGAAGTGAATATGAAGTATACATGACACTACGCAATGAATATTATATCTTATCTTTAAACATAGAAATGAGATGGGATATAGCGTTTTAAGAAGCATTAGAACTCTATTTCTACGATACGTTGACATCTGCAGACGCTATTTCCTAGCAAGGAAGTGTTGCATTTACATTCTTAGGAAGTGTAGACGAGGTATACATAACACTCCACACTGTATATTATATTTTATCGCGGAACATAGAAATGGGGATCGATTCGCGTTTTAAGAAGCATTAGAACCCTATTGCTACGATACATAGACATCTGCAAACGCTATTTCCTAGCAAGGAAGTGTCGCATTTACATTCTTTTGAAGTGAATACGAGGTATACATAACACTCCACAATGAATATTATATCTTATCATGAAACCAAGAAATGAGGATCGATTTCGCTTTTTAAGAAACATTAGAACACGTTTGCTACGATACGTAGACATCTGCAAACGCTATTTCCTAGCAAGGACGTTTCGCATTTACATTCCTTTGAAGTGAATACGAGGTGTTCAGAACACTCCACAATAAATATTATATGTAATCATGAAACATAATAATGTGGATCGATTTCGCGTTTTAAGAAGCATTAGAATTCCTTTGCTACGATTCGTAGACATCTGCAGACGCTATTTCCTAGCAAGGAAGTTTCGCATTTACATTCCTTTGAAGCGAATACGAGGTATTCATAACACTCCACAATGAATATTATATGTTATCATGAAACATAGAAATGAGGATCGATTTCGTGTTTTAAACAGCATTAGAATTCCTTTGCTACGATTCGTAGACATCTGCAAACGCTATTTCCTAGCAAGCAAATGTCGCATTTACAATCTTTTGAAGTGAATACGATGTATACATAACACTCGACAATGAATATTATATCTCATAATGGAACATAGAAATGAGATGCGATATCGCGTTTTGAAAAGCATTAGAAATCTAATGCTACAATACGTAGTCATCTGCAAACGCTATTTCCTAGCAAGGAAGTGTCACATTTACATTCTTTTGAAGAGAATACGAGGTATACATAACACTTCGCAATGAATAATATATCTTATCACGAGACATAGAAATGAGATGCGATGTCGCGTTCTAGAAAGCATTAGAACTCTATTGCTTCGATACGTAGACATCTGGAAACGTAATTTCCTAGAAAGGAAGTGTCGCATTCACATTCATTTGAAGTGCAGACGAAGAACACATAACACTCCCCAATAAATATTATATCTAATCATAAGATATAGAAATGAGGTGCGATATCGCGTTTTAAGATGCACTAGAACTCTATTGCTTCGATACGTGAATATTTGCAAACGCTATTTCCTAGCAAGGAAGTGTCGCATTTACATTCTTTTGAAGTGTATACGAGGTATACATAACACTCCACAACGAATATTATATCTTATCATGAAACATCGAAATGAGGGACGGTTTCGGTTTCTAAGCAGCATTAGAAATCTATTGCTACGATGCGTAGATATCTGCAAACGATATTTCCTAGCACGGAATTGTCGCATTTACATTCTTTTGAAGTGAATTCGAGGTATACATGACACTTCGGAATGGATATTATCTATTATCACGACTTTGTAATGAGATGCCACATCTCGTTTTACGAAGCATTAGAACTGTATTTTTTCGATACGTAGACATTTGCGAACGCTATTTTCTAGCACGGAATTGTCGCATTTACATTCTTTTGAAGTGAGTTCGAGGTATACATGTAACTTCGCAATGAATATTATATCTGATCATGAAACATGGAAATGAGATGCGATATCGCGTTTTGAGAAGCATTAGAACTCTATTGCTATTATACGTAGATTTCTGCAAACGCTATTTCTTAGCAAGGAAGTGTCGCATTTACATTCATTTGAAGTGTATGCGAGGTATAAGGGGCACTTCGCAATGATTATTTTATCTTACAATGAAACATAGAAGTGAGATGCGATATCACGTTTTAAGAAGCATTAGAACTCTATTGCAACGATACGTAGACATCAGCGAACGCTATTTCCTAGCACGGAATTGTCGCATTTACATTCTTTTGAAGTGAATTCGAGGTATACAAGATACTTCGCAATGAATACTATACCTTATTATGAGACATAGCAATAAGATGCGATATAGCGTTTGAGAAGCATTAGAACTCTATTGCTTCGATACGTAGATATTTGGAAACGTAACTTCCCAGCAAGGAAGTGTCGCATTTACATTCTCTTGAACGGAATACGAGGTATACATGACACTTCGTAATGAATATTATATCTTATCATGAAATATAGAAATGTGTTGCGATATCTCGTTTTAAGAAGAATTAGAAACCTATTGCTTCGATACGTAGACATCTGCACACGTTATTTCCTAGCAAGGTAGTGTCGCATTCACATTCAATTGAAGTGAATACGAGGGATACATAGCACTGCACAATGAATATTATACCTTATCATGAAACATTGAAATGAGATGCGATATCGCGACTTAAGAAGCATAAGAACCATATTGCTTCGATACGTAGACACCTGCAAACGCTATTTCCTAGCAAGGAAGGGTCGCATTTACATTCATTTGAAGTGTATGCCACGTACACATGACACATCGCAAGGAATGTTATATCTTATCGTGAGGCATTGAAATGAGATGCGATATCTCGGCTTAAGAAGCATTAGAACTCTATTGCTTCGATACGTAAACATCTGCCAACGCTATTTCCTAGCAAGGAAGTGTCGCATTTCCATTCGTTTGAAGTGAAAACGAGGAATACATAACATTCCGCAATAAATATTATACCTTATTTCGAAACGTAGAAACGAGATGCGATATCGCGATTTAAGAAGCATCAGAACTCTATAGCCACGATACGTAGACATCTGCAAACGCTATTTCTTAGCAAGGAAGTGTCGTATTTACATTCTTTTGAAGTGATTACGAGGTATACATAACAGTCCACAATGAATATTATATTTTATCATGAAACATAGAAATGAGATGCGATATCGCGTTTTAAGAAGTGTTAGAATTCTAATGCTACAATAGGTAGACATCTGCAAACGCTACTTCTTAGCATGGAAGTGTCGTATTTACATCCTTTTGAAGTGAATACGAGGTATACATAACACTCCACAATGAATATTATATCTTATCATGAAACATAGAAATGAGATGCGATTTGGCGATTCAACATGCAGTAGATCTCTATTGCTTCGATACGTAGACATCTACCAACGCTATTTACTAGCAAGGAAGTGTCGCATTTACATTCATTTGAAGTGTATGCGAGGTATACAAGACACTTCGAAATGAACATTATATCTTATCATGAAGCATAGAAATGACATGCGATATCGCGATTTAAGAAACATTAGGACTCTATTGCTTCGATACGTCGACATCTGGAAACGCGATTTCCAAGAAAGGAAGTGTCGCATTTACATTCAGTTGAAATGTAGACGTGGAGTACATAACACTTCCCAATGAATATTATATCTTATTACAAAACATAGAAATGAGATGCGATTTCGCGTTTTAAGAAGCATTAGAACTCTATTTCTTCGATACGGAGACATCTGCAAACGCCATTGTCTAGAAAGGAGGTGTCGCATTTACATTCTATTGAAGTGAATGCAAAGTATACATAACACTTCACAATGAATATTATATCTTATCATGAAACATAGAAATGAGATGCAATATCGCGATTTACGATGCATTAGAACTGTATTGCTACAATACGTAGATATCTGCAGACGCTATTTCCTTGCAAGGAAGTGTCGCATTTACATTCTTTTGATGTGAATACGAAGTATACATGACACTCCACATTGAATATTATATCTTATCAAGAAACATAGAAATGAGATGCGATATGGCCATTTAAGAGGCATTAGAACTCTACTGCTTCGATACGTAGACATCGGCAATTGCTACTTCCTAGTAAGGAAGGGTCGCATTTACATTCATTTAAAGTGTATGCGAGGTATACATGACACATCGCAATGAATATTATATCTTGTAATGAAACATAGAAATGAGATGCGATATCGCGTTTCAAGAAGCATTAGAACTCTATTGCTACGATACGTAGACATCTGCAGACGCTATTTCCCAGCAAGGAAGTGTCGCATTTACATTCTTTTGAAGTGAATACGAGGTATACATAACACTCCACAATGAATATTATATCTTAGCATGAAGCATTTAAATGGGGAGCGATTTCGCGTTTTAAGAAGCATTAGAACTCTATAGCTACGATACATAGACATCTGCAAACGCTACTTCCTAGCAAGGAAGTGTCGCATTTACATTGTTTTGAAGTGTATGCTAGGTATTCCAGACACTATGCAATGAATATTATATCCTATCATGATTCACAGAAATGAGATGCGATATGGCGTTCTAAGAAGGATTAGAACTCTATTGCTACGATACGTAGACATCTGCAAACGTTATTTCCTAGCAAGGAAGTGTCGCATTTACATTCTTTTGAAGTGAATGCGAGGTATACATAACACTCCACAATGAATATTATATCTTATCATGAAACGTAGAATTGAGGTGCGATATCGCGTTTTGAGAAGCATTAGAGCTACCTTGATATGATACGTAGACATCTGCAAACGCTATTCCTAGGAAGGAAGTGTCGTATTTCCATTATTTTGGTGTGAATACGGGGTATACGCAACACTGCACAATGAATATTATATCTTATCATGAAACATAGAAAAGATATGCGATATGGCGATTTAAAAAGCATTAGAACTCTATTGCTTTGATACGTAGACACCTGCAAACGCTACTTGCTAGCAAGGAAGTGTCGTATTTACATTCATTTGAAGTGTATGCGAGGTACACATAACACTCCACAATGAATATTATATCTTATCATGAAACATAGAATTGAGATGCTATATCGCGTTTTGAGAAGCATTAGAACACTCTTGATACGATACGTAGACATCTGCAAACGCTATTTCCTAGCAAGCAAGTGTCGTATTTCCATTCTTTTGGTGTGAATACGGGGTATACGTAACACTGCACAATGAATATTATATCTTTTCATGAAACATAGAAATGAGATGCGATATCTCGTTTTAAGAAGCATTAGAACTCTATTGCTACGATACGTTGACATCTGCAAACGCTATTCCCTAGCAAGGAAGTGTCGCATTTTCATTCATTTGAAGTGAATACGAGGAATACATGAAACTTCTCAATGAATATTATATCATATCATGAAACATAGAAATGTGATGTGATATCGCGTTTTAAGAAGCACTAGAACTATATTGCTTCGATACGTAGACATCTGCAATCTCTATTTCCTAGCAAGGAAGTGTCGCACTTACATTCATTTGAAGTGTATGCGAGGTATACATAAAACTTCGTAATGTATATTATATGTTATCATGAAACATAGAAATGAGATGCGATATCTCGTTTTAAGAAGCATTAGAACTCTATTGCTACGATACGTTGACATCTGCAAACGCTATTCCCTAGCAAGGAGGTGTCGCATTTTCATTCTTTTGAAATGTAGAGGAGGAATACATAACACTTCGCAATGGGTATTATATCTTATCATGAAACATAGAAATGAGATGCGATATCGCGTTTTGGGATGCATTAGAACTCTATTGCCACGATACGTAGACATCTGCAAACGCTATTTCCTAGCAAGGAAGTGTCGCATTTACAATCTTTTGAAGTGAATTCGAGCTATACATAACATTGCACAATGAGTATTATATCTTATCATTAAACATAGAAATGAGATGCGATATAGCGATTTAAGAAGCATTAGAACTCTATTGCTTCGATACGTAGACATCTGGAAACGTAATTTCCTGGAAAGGATGTGTCGCATTTTCATTCATTTGAAATGTAGACGAGGAATACATAACACTTCGTAATGGATATTATATCTTATCACGAAACATAGAAGTGAGACGCAATATCGCGATTTAAGAGGTATTAGAACTCTATTGCTACGATACGTAGACATCTGCAAACGCTATTTCCTAGCAGGGAAGTGCCGCATTTACATTCTTTTGAAGTGGATACGAGGGATACATAGCACTCCACAATGAATATTATATCTTATCACGAAACATAGAATTGAGACGCAATATCGCGATTTAAGAGGCATTAGAACTCTATTGCTACGATACGTAGACATCTGTGGACGCTATTTCCTAGCAAGAAAGTGTCGCACTTACATTCTTTTGAAGTGAATACGAAGCATACATAACACTCCACATTGAATATTATATCTTATCATGAAACGTAGAAATGAGATGCGATATCGCGTTTTGAGAAGCATTAGAACTCCATTGCTTCGATACGTAGACATCTGGAAACGCATTTCCTAGCAATGAAGTGTGGCATTTGCAATCTTTTGAAGTGTAGCCGATCTATACATAACACTTCGCAATGAATATTATATCTTATCGTGAAACATAGAAATGAGATGCGATATCGCGTTTTATGATACATTAGAACTATATTGCTTCGATACGCAGACATCTGGAAACGCATTTCCCAGCAATGAAGTGCGGCACTTACATTCTTTTGAAGTGTAGATGAGGTATTCATTACACTACGCTATTAATATTATATCCTATCATGAAACATCGAAATGAGATACGATATCGCGCTTTAAGAAGCATTAGAACTCTATTGCCTCGGTACGTAGACATCTGGAAAGGCATTTCCATGCAAGGTAGTGCGGCATTTACGTTCTTTGAAAGTGTAGACGAGGTATACATAACACTTCGCAATGAATATTAAATCTTATCACGGAACATGCTAATCATATGCGATATCGCGATTTAAGGAGCATTAGAACTCTATTGCTTCGATACGTAGACAACTGCAAACGCTACTTCCTAGCAAGGAAGTGTCGCATTTACATTCATTTGAAGTGTAGACAAGGAATACATAACACTCCACAATGAATATTATATCTTGTCATGAAACATAGAAATGAGATGCGATATCGCAAATTATAGGGCATTAGAACTCTATTGCTTCGATACGTGGACTTCTGCAAACGCTATTTCCTTGCAAGGAAGTGTCGCATTTATATTCTTTTGAAGTGAAAACGAGGAATACATGGCACTCCGCAATGAATATTATATCTTATCGTAAATCATAGGAGTGAGATGCAATATCTCGTTCTAAGAAGCATTAGTAATCTGTTGCGTCCATACGTAGACATCTGCCATCGCTATATCCTAGCAAGCAAGTGTCGCATTTACATTCACTTGAAGTGTAAGTGAGGTGTACATGACACATCGCTATGAATATTATATCGTACCATGAAAGCAAGAAATGAGGAACGATTTCGCGTTTTAAGAAGCATTAGAACTCCTTTGCTACGATACGTAGACATCTGCAAACGCTTTTTCCTAGCAAGGAAGTGTCGCATTTACAATCTTTCGATGTAAATTCGAGGTATACATAACACTCCACTATGAATAATATATCTTATCATGAAACATAGAAATGAGATGCGATATCGAGTTTTGAGAAGCATTAGATCTCTATTGCTACGATACGTAGACATCTGCAATCGCTACTTCCTAGCAAGGAGGTGTCGCAGTTACATTCTTTTGAGGTGAATACGAGGTATAAGTGACACTTCGCCATGAATATTATATCTTATCGTGAAACATTGAAATGGGATACGATATCCCGCTTTTAGAAACACTAGAACTCTACTGCTTCGATACGTCGAGATCTGCAAACGCTATTTCCTAGCATGGAAGTGTCGCATTTACATTCTCTTTAAGTGAATACGAGGTATACATGACACTTCGCAATTAATATTACATCTTATCATTGAACATAGAAATGAGATGCGGTATCCCGATTTAAGAAGAATTAGAACTCCCTTGCTTCGATACGAAGACATCTGGAAACGCATCTTCCTAGCAAGGAAGTGTCGCATTTACAATCTTTTGAAGTGTATACGACATATACATAACACTTCGCAATGAATATTATATCTTATCGTGAAGCATAGAAATGAGATTCGATATCGCGTTTTAGGAAGCATTAGAACACTATTGCCACGATACGTAGACATCTGCAAACGCCATTTCCTAGCAAGGAAGTGTCGAATTTGCAATTATTTGATGTGAATACAAGGTATACATGACACTTCGCAATGAATATTATATCTTATCATGAAACATAGAAATGAGATGCGATATCATGCTTTAAGAAGTATTAGAAATCTATTGCCTCGATACGTAGGCATCTGCAAACGCTATTTCCTAACTAGGAAGTGTCGCATATACATTCATTTGAAGTAAATACGGGGTATACGTGACATCGCAATGAATATTATATCTTCTCGTGAAACATAAAAGTGAGGTGCGATATCGCGTTTTAAGAAGCATTAGAACACTATTGCTACGATACGTAGATATCTGCAAACGCTATCTCCTAGTAATGAAGTGTCGCATTTACATTCTGTTGAAGTGAATACGGGGTATACATGACATTTCGCAGTTAATATTATATCTTATCATGAAACATAGAAATGAGATGCGATATCGCGTTTTAAGAAGCAATAGAACTCTATTGCTTCGATACGTAGTCATCTGCAAACGCAATTTCCTAGCAAGGATGTGTCGCATTTACATTCTTCTGAAGCGAATACGAGGTATACATGACAATTCGCAATGAATATTATATCTTTACATGAAACATAGAAATGGGATGCGATATTGCGTTTTGAGAAGCACTAGAACACTATTTCTACGATACGTAGACATCTGCTAACGCTATTTCCTAGCAAGGAAGTCACGCTTTTACATTCTTTTAATGTGAATACGAGGTATACATGACACTTCGCAATGAATATTACATCTTATCATGGATCATAGAAATGAGATGCGATATCTCGTTATAAGAAGCATTAGAAACCTATTGCTTCGATACGTAGACATCTGCAAACGCTACTTCCTAGCAAGGAAATGTCGCATTTACATTCTCTTGAAGTGAATACGAGGTATACATGACACTTCGCAATGAATATTATATCTTAACATGAAACATAGAAATGGGATGCGATATCGCGCTTTGAGAAGCACTAGAACACTATTGCTAAGATACGTAGACATCTGCTAACGCTATTTTCTAGCAAGGAAGTCACGCATTTTCATTCATTTGAAGTGAATACGAGGTATACATTACACTCCACAATGAAAATTATACCTTATCATGAAACATAGAAATGAGATGCGATATGGCGATTTAAGAAGCATTAGAACTCTATTGCTTCGATACGTAGACACGTGCAAACGCTATTTCCTAGAATGGAAGTGCCGCATTTACATTCTTTTGAAGTGAATACGAAGTATACATGACACTCCGCATTGAATATTATATCTTATCATGAATCATAGAAATGAGATGCGTTATCGCTTTTTAAGAAGCACTAGAACTCTATTGTTTCGATACGCAGACATCTGGAAACGTAATTTCCTAGAAAGGTAGTGTCGCATTTACATTCATTTGAAGTGAATACGAGGAATGCATGACAATTCGCAATGAATATTATATCTTGTCATGAAACATAGAAATCAAATGCGATATCGCGACTTAAAAAGCATCAGATATCTATTGCTACGATACGTAGACATCTTCAAACGCTACTTAATGGCAAGGAAGTGCCGCATTTACATTCTTTTGATGTGAATACGAGGTATGCATAACACAACCGCAATGAATATTCTACCTTATCACGAGACATAGAAATGAAATGCGATATTGCGATTTAAGAAGCACTAGAACACTATTGCTTCTATACGGAGACTTCTGCAAACGCTATTTCCTAGCAAGGAAGTGTCGCATTTACATTCATTTGAAGTAAATACGAGGAATACATGAAACTTCGCAATGAATATTATATCTTATCATGAAACATAGAAATGTGATGCGATATCCCGTGTCAAGAAGCATTAAAACTCTATTGCTTCGATACGTAGACATCTGCAAACGCTATTTCCTAGCAAGGAAGGGTCGCATTCACAATTTTTTGAAGTGAAAACGAGGTATACATAACACTCGACAATGAATATTACATCTTATCATGAAACATAGAAATGAGATGCGATATGGCGATTTAAGAGGCATTAGAACTCTATTGCTACGATACGTAGACATCTGCAAACGCTATTTCCTAGCAAGGAAGTGTCGCATTTACATTCTTTTGATGTGAATACGAGATATACATGACAATTCGCAATGAGCATTATATCTAATCATGAAACAAAGAAATGAGATGCGATATCGCGATTTAAGGAGCATTAAAACTCTATTGCTTCGATATGTAGACATCTGAAAGCACTGTTTCCTAGGAAGGAAGTGTCGGATTTACATTCCTTTAACGGAATACGAGGTATACATGACACTTCGCAATGATTATTATGTCTTATCATGAAACATAGAAATGAAATGCGATATCGCGTTATGACAAGCATTACAACCCTATTGCTACGATACGTATACATCTGCAAACGTTATTTCCTAGGAAGGAAGTGCCGCATTTACATTCTTTTGAGGTGAATACGAGGTATACATAGCACGCCACAATGAATATTACATCTTATCATGAAACATTGAAATAAGATGCGATATCGCGTTTTGAGGAGCATTAGAAATCTATTGCTACGATACGTAGACATCTGCAAACGCGATTTCCTAGCAAGGATGTGTCGCATTTACATTCTTTTGGAGTGAATACGGGGTATACATAACACTCCACAATGAATATTATATCTTATCATGAAACGTAGGAGTGAGATGCGATATCGCGATTTAAGAAGCATTAGAAATCTATTGCCTCGACACGTAGACATCTGTAAACGCTACTTCCTAGCCAGGAAGTGTCGCATATCCTTATTTTTGAAGTGAATACGAAGTATACATGACACTCCGAAGTGAATATTATATCTTATCATAAAACATTGAAATGAGATGCGATGTCTCGTTTTAAGAAGGATTAGGGCTCTATTGCTTCGATACGTAGACATCTGCAAGCGCTGTTTAATAGCAAGGAAGTGTTGCATTTACATTCTATTGAAGTGAATAGGAGGAACACATGTGTCACGTCCGGCGAAACTATTTTCCGTTGCTCCGGAGGCTTTACGACACGAGCCTATTTTCGGTAATTCGGTCCGCGGAAACGCGTTAAGACCGGGTCCGACAATTTCGGCTGACGCGACACTAGCGAAAACACTCGCGATAATAAGGGAATGACCCTACCTTTCGATAACTTCTCTCTCGATCTGTACGTAGAAACGGCGTCGAGGATCGTTCGCTGGGATCGTAGCGGAACTCGGTCGGTTGGCTGCTACGGAAATCTCGATCAGTCGCCAGCGAAGAGGAGGACGGTAGTCGGAATTCAGCGGTGATGCAGAGGATCCAGCGGTAATTGTAGCAGCTTCGGCTGCGAAAGTGGCAGAATCGGCGTGATGCGTCGTGGTGTCTGTATCGGAAACGTCGACGGTCGCTTTGGAAAGCGGCGGCTGGGCTGGTGCGAAGGCAGGTCGCTGGTATACGAGGACTCTCGGAAAGTCCCCTAAATATTCGCGCACAATTGATCGTAAGGAATTCTTCCTACCCGCACGTCGCGTTCTTCGCAAACCGGAAGCACGATTCGTTCACCAGGATTTTCAGTTGTATGGAAGACCCGTGGAAGAATTCGTAGTTAAATGTAATGTTAAAAGTAGAACTAGTATTATAAACACTTGATAAAATTAGTGGATATGGAAATAGTAGACTTGGTAAAAGAACTTGTACTTGGATGTAGTAAAAGTAAAAATAAAATATATTCTAAATTTAAAGTATACAAGAACTGGAATTATTCTAAGACTAAGACTAAGTTAAAATGGAAATAGAAACGCGATGCCTGAACCCCACATTGAGGCGGCTAATGATCTAGAACTAGAGGTTTCGACTAATCGGTAGGAGATCTCGAGTCAGAGTGTCGCTCTGGAGAAGCGTCTCGGACCCCCTCGGTTCGCGACGCGCTACGGTCGCGGACGCTTGTGGTAGGGAGATCGCGGTCCCGCGAGTGGGGGACTCGCGTCTCGTGGCGGGGAGCTCGCGGTCCAGCGAGTGGGGACTCGCGGCTCGTGGTGGGGCTAGCGGCGCATGTCGCTGGCCGGACGCATCTTACGCGTTTGACTTATGAGCTAATATATGGACTTAGAATTATGTGTGTGTTGTTTGTGTCTTACATTCGTGTCGTGTATAACTTAGATCTAGGAATTCTTATATAAAGATATATGCGTCATGATATAGTATGTATGTACTAGCTTAGAAGTAATATACAGGTTCTAGCAGATCCTGTTCCCGGAATTGGAAAAGGCCCCATTCAGGTGATGGGCTGCGGCTACGTCTTCCTGCAGGACGGAATCCTCGGTGCGAGGGGGATAGGGCTGCCTGTCCTTGGTGCGGGCGAGACAGGTATACTCGGCGGTGCGAGTGAGGCAGCGGAACTTGGTGAGCGCGCGCAGGTATGCGCGCGCGAACACTTCCAGTTGCTGGTTCTGCAGACGAGTTTGGCTGGTTGCATGCGTCCAGGGGTTGATGCTGGGGGGTGCGAGGAGGTTGATAGGTGGCAGGCGGTACGCCTGACGTCACACTACCTATCGTAGCAATGCTTCTTAAATCGCGATATCGCATCTCATTTCTATGTTTCATGATAATATATAATATTCATTGTGGACTGTTATGTATATCTCGTATTTACTTCAAAAGAACGTAAATGCGACACTACCTTGCTAGGAAATAGCGTTTGCAGATTTCAACGTATCGAAGCAATAGTGTTCTATTGCTTCTTAAATCGCGATATCGCATCTCACTTCTATGTTTCATTATAAGATATAATATTCATTGCGAAGTGTCATGTATACCTGGCATACACTTCAAATGAATGTAAATGCGACACTTCGGTGCTAGGATATAGCGATGTCAGATGTCTACGTATCGAAGCAACAGAGTACTAATGCTTCTTAAAACGAGATATCGCATCTCATTTCTATGATTTATGATAAGATGTAATATTCATTGTGCAGTGTTATATATACCTCGTATTTACTTCAAAAGATTGTAAATGCGACACTTCCTTGCTTGGTAATAGCGTTTGCAGATGTCTACGTATCGAAGCAATAGAGTTCTAATGCTTCTTAAAACGTCATATCGCATTTCATTTCTATGTTTCATGATAAGATATAATACTAATTGTGCAGTGCTATGTATACCCCGTATTCACATCAAAAGAATGTAAATACGACACTTCCTTGCTAGGAAATAGCGTCTGCAGATGTCTACGTATCGTAGCAATAGAGTCCTAATGCTTCTTATAACGAGATATCGCATCTAATTTCAAAGTTTTATGATAAGATATAATATTCACTGCGGAGTGTCATGCATACTTCGTAGTCACATCAAATGAATGTAAATGCGACATTCCCTTCCTAGGAAATAGCGTCCCCAGATGTCTACGTATCGAAGCAATAGAGTGCTAATGCTACTAAAAACTCGATATCGCATCTCACTTCTATGTTTCATGATAGGATATGATATTCATTTCGAAGTGTCATGTATACCTCCTATTAACTTCAAAAGTATGTAAATGCGACACTTCCTTGCTAGGAAGTAGCGTTTGCAGATGACTACGTATCGTAGCAATAGAGTTCTAACCCTTCCTAAAACAAGATATCGCGACTCATTTCTATGTTTCATGAGAAGATATAATATACATTGCGAAGTGTCATGTACACCTCGTATTCACGTCAAAGGAATGTAAATGCGACACTTCCTTGCTAGGAAATAGCGATTGGAGATGTCTAAGTATCGTAGCAATAGGTTTCTAATGCTTCCTAAAACAAGATATCGCGACTCAATTCTATGTTTCATGAGAAGATATAATATTCATTGCGAAGTGTCATGTACACCTCGTATTCACGTCAAAGGAATGTAAATGCGACACTTCCTTGCTAGGAAATAGCGATTGGAGATGTCTAAGTATCGTAGCAATAGGTTTCTAATGCTTCCTAAAACAAGATATCGCGACTCAATTCTATGTTTCATGATAAGATATAATATTCATTGCGATGTGTCATATATACCTCGTATTCACTTCAAACGAATGTAAATGCGACACTTCCTTGCTAGGAAATAGCGTCTGCAGATGTCTACGTAACGTAGCAATAGAGTTCTATTGCTTCATAAAACGCGATATCGCATCTCATTTCTATGTTTCATGATAAGATATAATATTCATTGCGAAGTGTTATGTATACCTCGTATTCACTACAAAGCCACGTAACTGCGACACTTCCGTTCTAGGAAGTAGCGTTTCCCGATGTCTACGTATCGAAGCAATAGAGTTCTAATGCTTCTTAAAACGCGATATCGCATCTCATTTCTATGTTTCGTGATAAGATATAATATTCATTGTGGAGTGTTATGTCTACATCGTCTTCACCTCAAAAGAATGTAAATGCGACACCTCCTTGCTAGGAAATAGCGTTTGCAGCTGTCTACGTATCGCAGCAATAGTGTTCTAATGCTTCTTATATCGCGATATTGTACCTCATTTCTATGTTTCATAATAAGATGTAATATTCATTGTGGAGTGTCATGTATACTTCGTATTCACTTCAGAAGAACGTAAATGCGACACTTCCTTTTTAGAAAATGGCGTTTGCAGATGTCTCCGTATCGAAGCAATAGAGCTCTAATGCTTCTTAAAACGAGATATCGCATCTCATTTCTATGTTTCATGATTGGATATAATATTCATTGTGGAGTGTTATGTATACTTAGTATTCACTTCAAAAGAATGTAAATGCGACACTTCCTTGCACGGAAAAAGCGTTTGCAGATGCCTACGTATCATAGCAATCGAGTTCTAATGCATCTTAAAACGCGATATCGCATCTCATTTCTATGTTTCATGATAAGATATAATATTCATTGTGGAGTGTTATGTATACCATGTATTCACTTCAAAAGAATGTAATTGCGACCCTTCCTTGCTAGGAAATAGCGTTCGCAGATGTCTACGTATCGTAGCAATAGACTTCATCTGCTTCTTAGAACGCGATGTCGCATCTGATTTCTAAGTTTCATGGTGAGATATAATATTCGTTGCGAAATGTCACTTATACCTCACATACACTTCAAATGAATGTAAATGCGACAGTTCCTTGCTAGGAAATATCGTTTGCAGAAGTCTACGTACCGAAGCAATAGAGTTCTAATGCTACTTAAAACGGGATATCGCATCTCATTTCTATGTTTCATGATAAGATATAATATTCATTGCGATGTGTCATGTGTTCCTCGTCTACACTTCAACTGAATGTAAATGCGACACTTCCTTTCTAGGAAATTACGTTTCCTGATGTCTACGAATCGAAGCAATAGGGTTCCAGTGCTTCTAGATACGCGAAATCGCATCTCATTTCTATGTTTCGTGATAAGATATAATATACATTGTGGAGTGTTATCTATACCTCGTATTCTCATCAATGGAATTTAAATGCGGCACTTCCTTGCTAGGAAATAGCGTCTGCAAATATCTACGTATCATAGAAATAGAGATCTAATGCTTCTTAGAACGCGATATAGCATCTCATTTCTATGTTTCATGATAAGATATAATATACATTGCGAAGTGTTATGTATTCCTCGTCTACACTTCAAATGAATGTAAGTAAGACACTTCCTTTCTAGGACATTACGTTTCCAGATGTCTACGTATCGAAGCAATAGAGTTCTAGTGCTTCTTAAAACTCGAAGTCGCATCTCACTTCTATGTTTCATGATAAGATATAATATTCATTGCGAAGTGTTATGTATACCTTCTCTACATTTCAAAAGAATGTAAATGCTACACTTCCTTGCTAGGAAATGCGTTTCCAGATATCTATGTATCGATGTAATAGAGTTCTAATGATTCTTAAAACGCGATATCGCTTCCCATTTCTGTGCTCCATGATAAGATGTAATATTCATTGCGAAGTGCTTCGTATACCCGGTCTACACTTCAGAAGAAGGTAAATGCCACACTTTCTTGCTAGGTAATAGCGATTCCAGATGTCTACGTATCGAAGCAATAGGGTTCTAATTCTTCTCAAGGCGCGATATCGCATCACAGTTCTGCGTTTCAGGATGAGATATAATATTCATTGCGAAGTTCTATGTATACATCGTCTACACTTCAAAAGAATGTAAATGCCACATTTCCTTATTAGGAAATAGCTTCTCCAGATGTCTACGTATCGAAGCAATAGAGTTCTAATGCTTCTCAAAACGCGATATTGCATCTAATTTCTATGTTTCATCATAAGATGTAATATTCATTGCGAAGGGGTATATATACCTCGTATTCACTTCAAATGAATGTAAATGCGACACTTCCGTTCTAGGAAATTACGTTTCCAGATGTCTACGTATCGAAGCTATAGAGTTCTAGTGCTTCTTAAAACGCGATATCGCATCTCATTTCTATGTTTTATGATAAGATATAGTATTCATTACGACGTGTCATGTATTGCTCGTATTCACTACAATTGAATGTAAATGCGACACTTCCTTGCTAGGAAATAGCGTTTACAGATGTCTACGTATCGTAGCAATAGAGTTCTGATGCTTCTTAGAACATGATATCGCATCTCACTTCTGCGTTTCATGATAAGATATAATATTCATTGTGGAATGTTATGTATACCTCGTCTTCAATTAAAAGCAATGTAAATGCGACACTTCCTTGCTAGGTAATAGCGTTCGCAGATGTCTACGTATCGTAGCAATAGAGTTCTAACGGTTCCTAAAACGCGATATCGCGTCTCATTTCTATGTTTCATGATAAGATATAATATTCATTGTGGAGTGTTATGTATACTTCGTATTTACTTCAAAGGAATGTTAATGCTACACTTCCCTGCTACGAAGTAGCGTTTGCAGATGTCTACGTATCGAAGCAATAGAGTTCTAATCCTTCTTAAATCGCGATATTGCATCTCATTTCTATGTTTAATGCTAAGATATAATATTGATTGTGGAGTGTTATGTATACCGCGTATTCACCTCAATAGAATGTAAATGCGACACTTCCTTGCTAGGAAATAGCGTTTGTAGATGTCTACGTATCGTAGCATTAGGGTTCTAATGCTTCTCAAAACGCGATATCGCATCTCATTTCTATGTTTCATGATAAGATGTAATATTCATTGCGAAGTGTCTTGAATACCTCGCATACACTTCAAATGAATGTAAATGCGACACTTCCTTGCTAGGAAGTAGCGTTTGCAGGTGTCTTCGTATCGAAGCAATAGAGTTCTAATGCTTCTTAAATCGCCATATCGCATCTCATTCCTATGTTTCATGATATGATATAATATTCATTGCGTAGTGTCATGTATACTTCATATTCACTTCGGAAGAATGTAAATGCGACACATCCTTGCTAGGAAGTAGCGTTTGCAGATGTCTACGTATCGAAGCAATAGTATTCCAATGCTTCTTAAATCGCGATATCGCACCTCAATTCTACGTTACATGATAAGATATAATATTCATTGTGCAGTGCTATGTATATCTCGTCTACACTTCAAAAGAATGTAAATGCGACACTTCCTTGCTAGAATATAGCGATGGCAGATGTCTACGTATCGAAGCAATAGAGTTCTAATGCTTCTTAAATCGCGGTATCGCATCTCATTTCTATGTTTCATGATGAGATGTAATATTCATTGCGAAGTGTCATGTATACCTCGGATGCACATCAAATGAATGTAAATGCAGCACTTCCTTCCTAGGAAATAGCGTTTGCAGATGTCTACGTATGGTCGCAATAGAGTTCTAATGTTTCTCAAAACGCGATATTGCACCTTATTTCTATGTTTCATGATAAGATATAATACTCATTGCGATGTGTCATGTATATCTCGTCTACACTTCAAATGAATGTAATTGCGACACTTCCCTGCTAGGAAATAGCGTTTGCAGATGTCTACGTATCTAAGCAATAGAGTTCTAATGCTCCTTAAATAGCGATATCGCATCTCATTTCTATGTTTACTGATAAGATATAATATTCACTGCGGAGTGTCATGTATACCTCACATACACTTCAATTGAATGCAAATGCGACACTCCCCTCCTAGGATATAGCGTTTGCAGATGCCTGCGTATCGCTGCAATAGAGTTCTAATGCATCTGAAAACACGATATCGCATCTCATTTCTGTGTTTCATGATAGTATATAATATTCACTGCGAAGTGTCATCTATACCTCGCATACAGTTCAAATGAATGTAAATGCGACAGTTCCTTTCTAGGAAATAGCTTTTGCAGATGTCTACGTATCGAAGCAATAGGTTTCTAATGCATCTTAAATCGCGATATCGCATCTCATTTCTATGTTTCATAATAAGATATAATATTCATTGTGGAGTGATATGTATACCTCGCATTCACTTCAAAAGAATGTAAATGCGACACTTCCTTGCTAGGTTATAGCGCTCGCAGATGTCTAGGTATCGTAGCAAAAGTGTTCTAGTGCTTCTCAAAACAAGATATCGCATCTCATTTCAATGTTTCATGCTAAGACATAATAGTCATTGCGAAGTGTCACGTACACCTCGCATACACTTCAAATGAATGTAAATGCGACACTTCCTAGCTAGGAAATAACGTTTGCAGATGTCTACGTATCGTAGCAATAGAGTTCTAATGCTACCTAAAACGCGATATCGCATTTCATTTCTATGTTTCGTTATAAGGTATAATATTCATTGCAGAGTGTTTTGTATACCTCGTATTCACTTCAAAGAAATGTAACTGCGACACTACCTTCCTATTAAATATCGTTTGCAGATGACAACGTATCGTAGCAATAGAGTTCTAATGCTTTTTAAAACGCGATATCGCATCTTATGTCTATGTTTCATGATAAGATATAATATTCACAGCGAAGTGTCATGAATCCATCGCATACACCGCAAATGAATGTAAATGCGGCAGTTCTTTGCTAGGAAATAGCGTTTGCAGATGTCTAGGTATCGAAGCAATAGAGTTCTAATGCTTCTTAAAACGCGATATCGCATCTCATTTCTACGTTTCATGATAAGATATAATATTCATTGCGGAGTATAATGTATACCTCGTATTCACTTCAAAAGAATGCAACTGCGACACTTGCATGCTAGGAAGTAGCGTTTGCAGGTGTCTACGCATCGTAGGAATATAGTTCTGATGCTTCTTAAAACGCGATATCGCATCTCATTTCTATGTTTCATGATAAGATACAACATTCATTGCGAAGTGTCGCTTATTCATCGCATACACTTCAACTGAGTGTAAATGCGACAATTCCTTGCTAGGAAATAGCGTCTGGAGATGTCTCCGGATCGAGGCAATAGAGTTCTAATGCTTCTTAAAACGAGATGTCGCATCTCAGCTCTATGTTTCATGATAAGATATAATATTCATTGCGAAGTGTCACTTATACATCGCATACACTTCAAATGAATGTAAATGCGGCAGTTTCTTCCTTGGAAATAGTGTTAGCAGATGTCTCCGGATCGAAGCAATAGAGTTCTAATGCTTCTTAAAACGAGATGTCGCATCTCATCTCTATGTTTCATGATAAGATATAATATTCATTGCGAAGTGTCACTTATACATCGCATACACTTCAAATGAATGTAAATGCGGCACTTCCTTCCTAGGAAATAGCGTTTGCAGATGTCTACGTATGGTCGCAATAGAGTTCTAATGTTTCTCAAAACGCGATATTGCATCTTATTTCTATGTTTCATGATAAGATATAATACTCATTGCGATGTGTCATCTATACCTCGCATACAGTTCAAATGAATGTAAATGCGACAGTTCCTTTCTAGGAAATAGCGTTTGCAGATGTCCACTTATCTAAGCAATAGATTTCTAATGCTCCTTAAATAGCGATATCGCATCTCATTTCTATGTTTCATGATAAGATATAATATTCTCTGCGTAGTGTCATGTATACCTCGCATACAATTCAAATGAATGCAACTGCGACACTTGCATGCTAGGAAGTAGCGTTTGCAGGTGTCTACGCATCGTAGGAATATAGTTCTGATGCTTCTTAAAACGCGATATCGCATCTCATTTCTATGTTTCATGATAAGATACAACATTCATTGCGAAGTGTCGCTTATTCATCGCATACACTTCAACTGAGTGTAAATGCGACAATTCCTTGCTAGGAAATAGCGTCTGGAGATGTCTCCGGATCGAGGCAATAGAGTTCTAATGCTTCTTAAAACGAGATGTCGCATCTCAGCTCTATGTTTCATGATAAGATATAATATTCATTGCGAAGTGTCACTTATACATCGCATACACTTCAAATGAATGTAAATGCGGCAGTTTCTTCCTTGGAAATAGTGTTAGCAGATGTCTCCGGATCGAAGCAATAGAGTTCTAATGCTTCTTAAAACGAGATGTCGCATCTCATCTCTATGTTTCATGATAAGATATAATATTCATTGCGAAGTGTCACTTATACATCGCATACACTTCAAATGAATGTAAATGCGGCACTTCCTTCCTAGGAAATAGCGTTTGCAGATGTCTACGTATGGTCGCAATAGAGTTCTAATGTTTCTCAAAACGCGATATTGCATCTTATTTCTATGTTTCATGATAAGATATAATACTCATTGCGATGTGTCATCTATACCTCGCATACAGTTCAAATGAATGTAAATGCGACAGTTCCTTTCTAGGAAATAGCGTTTGCAGATGTCCACTTATCTAAGCAATAGATTTCTAATGCTCCTTAAATAGCGATATCGCATCTCATTTCTATGTTTCATGATAAGATATAATATTCTCTGCGTAGTGTCATGTATACCTCGCATACAATTCAAATGAATGTAAATGCGACACTTCCTTGCTAGGAAATAGCCTTTGTAGATGTCTACGTATCGAAGCAATAGAGTTCTAATGCTTCTTATATCGCGATATTGTATCTCATTTCTATGTTTCATGATAAGATATAATATTCATTGTGGAGTGTTATGTGTACCTCGTATTCACTTCACAAGAATGTAAGACCGACATTTCCTTCCTAGGAAATAACATCTGCAGATATCAACGTATCGTAGCAATAGATTTCTTATATTTCTTAAAACGAGATATCGCATCTCATTTCTATGTTTTAGGATAAGATATAATATTCATTGCGGATTGTCATGTATGCCTCGCATATAATTCAAATGAATAAAAATGCGACACTTCCTTGCTAGGAAGTGGCGTTTGCAGATGTCTACGTATCGAAGCAATAGTGTTCTAATGCTTCTTAATTCGCGATATCGCATCTCATTTCTGTGTTTCATGATAATATATAACATTCATTATTGAGTGTTATGTATACCTAGTATTCACATCAAAAGAATGTAAATACGACACTTCCTTGCTAGGAAATAGCGTTTGCAGATGTCTCCGTATCGAAGCAATAGTTTTCTAATGCTTCTTATATCGTGATATCGCATCTCTTTCCTATATTTCATGACATGATATAATATTCATTGTGGAGATTTATGTATACCTCGTAATGACTTCAAAAGAATGTGAGTGCGACTCTTCCTTTCTATTAAACAGCTTTTGCAGAAGTCTGCGTATCGATGCAATAGTGTTCCAGTGCTTCTTAAATCGCGATATCGCATCTCATTTCTATGAATCATGATAAGATATCATATTCATTGTGGAGTGTCTTGTATACCTCGCATGCACTTCAAATGAATATAAATGCGACACTTCCTCGCTAGGAAATAGCGATGGCAGATGTCTACGTATCGAAGCAACAGAGTTCAAGTGCTTCTTAAAACGCGATATTGCATTTCATTTCTATGTTTCATTATAAGATATAATATTCATTGCTAAGTGCCATGTATACCTCGCATACAGTTCAAATGAATGTAAATGCGACACTTCCAGGTTAGGAAGTAGCGTTTGCAGGTGTCTACGTATCGAAGCAATAGAGTTCTAATGCTTCTTAAATCGCCATATCGCATCTCATTTCTATGTTTCATGATAAGATATAATATTCATTGTTCAGTGTTATGTATACCCCGTATTCACTTCAAAAGAATGTAAATACGACACCTCCTTGCTAGGAAATAGCGTTTGCAGATGTCTACGTATCTAAGCAATAGAGATCTAATGCTTCTTAAATCGCGATATCGCATCTCATTTCTATGTTTCATCATAAGATATAATATTCATTGCAATGTGTCTTGTATACCACGTATACACTTCAACCGAAATAAAAGGCGACACATCCCTGCCAGGAAATACCGATTGCAGATGTCTACGTATCGTAGCTATAGAGTTCTGATGCTTCTTAAATCGCGATGTCGCATCTCATTTCAATGTTTCGTGATAAGGTATAATATTCATTGCGCAGTGTCATGTATACCTCGCATTCACTTCAAAAGAATGTAAATGCGACACTTCCTTGCTAGGAAATAACGTTCGCAGATGTCTACGTAACGAAGCAATAGTGTTCTAATGCGTCTTAAATCGCGATATCGCATCACATTTCTATGCTTCATGATAAGATATAATATTAATTGGAAGTGTCTCGTATACCTCGAATTCACTTCAAATGAATGTAAATGCGACTCTTCCTTGCTAGGAAATAGCGTTTGCTAATGTCTACGTATCGAAGCAGTAGGGTCCTAGTGCTTCTTAAGTCGTCATATCGCATCTCATTTCTATGTTTCATGATAAGATATAATATTCATTGCGGAGTGTTATGTATATCCCGTATTCACTTCGAAAGAATGTAAATGCGACACTTCCTTTCTAGGAAATAGCGTTTCCATATGTCTGCGTATCGTAGCAATAGATTTCTAACGCGTCTAAAAGCGCGATATTGCATCTCATTTCTATGTTTCATGATAAGATATAATATTCATTGCGAAGTGTTATGTACTCCTCATATTGACTTCAAACGAATGTAAATGCGATACTTCCTTGCTACTAAATAGCGTTTGCAGATGTCTACGTATCCGGAGCAATAGAGTTCTAATGCTTCGTAAAACGCTATATCGCATCTCATTTCTAGGTTTCATGATAAGATATAATATTCATTTTGGAGTGTCATGTATACCTCCTATACACTTCAAATGATAGTAAATGCGACACTTCCTTGCTAGGACATAGCGTTTGCAGATGTCTACGTATCGTAGCAATAGAGTCCTAATGCTTTTTAAAAAGCGATATCGCATCTCATTTCTATGTTTCATGATAAGATATAATATTCATTGCGAAGTGTCTTGTATACCTCGCATACACCACAAATGAATGTATATGCGACACTTCCTAGCTAGGAAATAGCGTTGGCAGATGTCTACGTATCGCAGCAATAGGGTTCTAATGCTTCTTAAAGCGCCATATCGCATCTCATTCCTACGTTTCATGATAAGATATAATATTCATAGTGGAGTGTTATGTATATCTCGTATTCGTTTCAAAAGAATGTAAATGCGACACTTCCTTGCTAGGAAATATCATTTGCAGATGTCTACGTATCGTAGCAATAAAGTTCTAATGCTTCTTAAAACGCGATATCGCATCTCATTCCTATGTTTCATAATAAGATATAATATTCATTGCGAAGTGTCATGTATACCTCGCATACAATTCAAATGAATGTAAATGCGACACTTCCTTGCTAGGATATAGCGATGGCAGATGTCTACGTATCGAAGCAATAGAGTTCTGGTGCTTCTTAAATCGCGATATCGCATCACATCTCTATGCTTCATGATAAGATATAATATTCACTGCGGAGTGCCATGTATACTTCGTATTCACTTCAAAAGAATGTAAATACGACACTTCCTTGCTAGGAAATAGCTTTTGCAGATGTCTACGTACCGAAGCAATAGTGTTCTAATGCTTCTTAAATCGTCATATCGCATCTCATTTCTATGTTTCATAATAATATATAATTTTCATTGCGAAGTGTCATGTATACCTCGCATACACTTCAAATGAATGTAAATGCAACACTTCCTTCCTAGGAAATAGCGTTTGCAGATGTCTACATATCGAAGCAATAGATTTCTAATGCTTCTAAAATCGCCATATCGCATCTCATTTCTATGTTTCATGATAAGATACAATGTTCATTGTACAGTGTTATGTATACCTCGCATTCACTTCAAAGGAATGTAAATGCGACTCTTCCTTGCTAGGAAATAGCGTCTGCAGATGTCAACGTATCGTAGCATTAGAGTTCTAATGTTTCTTAAAACGAGATATCGCATCTCACTTCTATGTTTCATGTTAAGATACAATATTCATTGGGGAGTGTCATGTATACTTCGTATTCACTTCAAAAGAATGTAAATGCGACACATCCCTGCTTGGTAATAGCGTCTGCAGATGTCTCCGTATCGAAGCAATTGAGTTCTAATGCATCTTAAATCGAGATATCGCATCTCATTTCTATGTTTCATGATAAGATATAATATTCATTGCGAAGTGTTATGTATACCTCGCACTCACTTCAGATGAATGTAAATGCGACACTTCCTTGCTAGGAAATAGCGTTTGCAGATGTAAACGTATCGAAGCAATAGAGTTCTGGTGTTTCTTAAATCGCGATATCGCATCACATCTCTATGCTTCATGATAAGATATAATATTCACTGCGGAGTGCCATGTATACTTCGTATTCACTTCAAAAGAATGTAAATACGACACTTCCTTGCTAGGAAATAGCTTTTGCAGATGTCTACGTACCGAAGCAATAGGGTTCTAATGCTTCTTAAATCGTCATATCGCATCTCATTTCTATGTTTCATGATAAGATACAATATTCATTGTGCAGTGTCATGTATACTCCGTATTCACTTCAAAAGAATGTAAATACGACACCTCCTTGTTAGGAAATAGCGTCTGCAGATATCTACGTATAGTGGCAATAGAGTTCTAATGCTTCTCAAAACGCGATATCGCATCTCATTTCTATGTTTCATGATAAGATAATATTCATTGCGAAGTGTCATGTATACCTCGCATACACTTCAAATGAATGCAAATGTGACACTTCCTTGCTAGGAAATAGCGCCTGCAGATGTCTACGTATCGTAGCAATAGAGATATAATTCTTCTTAAAACGAGATATCGCTTCTCATTTCTATGTTTCATAATAATATATAATTTTCATTGCGAAGTGTCATGTATACCTCGCATACACTTCAAATCAATGTAAATGCGACATTTCCTTCCTAGGAAATAGCGTTTGCAGATGTCTACATATCGAAGCAATAGATTTCTAATGCTTCTAAAATCGCCATATCGCATCTCATTTCTATGTTTCATGATAAGATACAATGTTCATTGTACAGTGTTATGTATACCTCGCATTCACTTCAAAGGAATGTAAATGCGACACTTCCTTGCTAGGAAATAGCGTCTGCAGATGTCAACGTATCGTAGCATTAGAGTTCTAATGTTTCTTAAAACGAGATATCGCATCTCACTTCTATGTTTCATGATAAGATACAATATTCATTGGGGAGTGTCTTGTATACTTCGTATTCACTTCAAAAGAATTTAAATGCGACACTTCCTTGCTTGGTAATAGCGTCTGCAGATGTCTCCGTATCGAAGCAATTGAGTTCTAATGCATTTTAAATCGAGATATCGCATCTCATTTCTATGTTTCATGATAAGATATAATATTCATTGCGAAGTGTTATGTATACCTCGCACTCACTTCAGATGAATGTAAATGCGACACTTCCTTGCTAGGAAATTGCGTTTGCAGATGTAAACGTATCGAAGCAATAGAGATCTGGTGCTTCTTAAATCGCGATATCGCATCACATCTCTATGCTTCATGATAAGATATAATATTCACTGCGGAGTGCCATGTATACTTCGTATTCACTTCAAAAGAATGTAAATACGACACTTCCTTGCTAGGAAATAGCTTTTGCAGATGTCTACGTACCGAAGCAATAGGGTTCTAATGCTTCTTAAATCGTCATATCGCATCTCATTTCTATGTTTCATGATAAGATACAATATTCATTGTGCAGTGTCATGTATACTCCGTATTCACTTCAAAAGAATGTAAATACGACACCTCCTTGTTAGGAAATAGCGTCTGCAGATATCTACGTATAGTGGCAATAGAGTTCTAATGCTTCTCAAAACGCGATATCGCATCTCATTTCTATGTTTCATGATAAGATAATATTCATTGCGAAGTGTCATGTATACCTCGCATACACTTCAAATGAATGCAAATGCGACACTTCCTTGCTAGGAAATAGCGCCTGCAGATGTCTACGTATCGTAGCAATAGAGATATAATTCTTCTTAAAACGAGATATCGCTTCTCATTTCTATGTTTCATAATAATACATAATTTTCATTGCGAAGTGTCATGTATACGTCGCATACACTTCAAATGAATGTAAATGCGACACTTCCTTGCTAGGAAATAGCATTTGCAGATGTCTACGTATCGTAGCAATAAAGTTCTAATGCTTCTTAAAACGCGATATCGCATCTCATTCCTATGTTTCATGATAAGATATAATATTCATTGCGAAGTGTCATGTATACCTCGCATACAATTCAAATGAATGTAAATGCGACACTTCCTTGCTAGGATATAGCGATGGCAGATGTCTACGTATCGAAGCAATAGAGTTCTGGTGCTTCTTAAATCGCGATATCGCATCACATCTCTATGCTTCATGATAAGATATAATATTCACTGCGGAGTGCCATGTATACTTCGTACTCACTTCAAAAGAATGTAAATACGACACTTCCTTGCTAGGAAATAGCTTTTGCAGATGTCTACGTACCGAAGCAATAGGGTTCTAATGCTTCTTAAATCGTCATATCGCATCTCATTTCTATGTTTCATGATAAGATACAATATTCATTGTGCAGTGTCATGTATACTCCGTATTCACTTCAAAAGAATGTAAATACGACACCTCCTTGTTAGGAAATAGCGTCTGCAGATATCTACGTATAGTGGCAATAGAGTTCTAATGCTTCTCAAAACGCGATATCGCATCTCATTTCTATGTTTCATGATAAGATAATATTCATTGCGAAGTGTCATGTATACCTCGCATACACTTCAAATGAATGCAAATGCGACACTTCCTTGCTAGGAAATAGCGCCTGCAGATGTCTACGTATCGTAGCAATAGAGATATAATTCTTCTTAAAACGAGATATCGCTTCTCATTTCTATGTTTCATAATAATACATAATTTTCATTGCGAAGTGTCATGTATACGTCGCATACATTTCAAATGAATGTAAATGCGACACTTCCTTGCTAGGAAATAGCATTTGCAGATGTCTACGTATCGTAGCAATAAAGTTCTAATGCTTCTTAAAACGCGATATCGCATCTCATTCCTATGTTTCATGATAAGATATAATATTCATTGCGAAGTGTCATGTATACCTCGCATACAATTCAAATGAATGTAAATGCGACACTTCCTTGCTAGGATATAGCGATGGCAGATGTCTACGTATCGAAGCAATAGAGTTCTGGTGCTTCTTAAATCGCGATATCGCATCACATCTCTATGCTTCATGATAAGATATAATATTCACTGCGGAGTGCCATGTATACTTCGTACTCACTTCAAAAGAATGTAAATACGACACTTCCTTGCTAGGAAATAGCTTTTGCAGATGTCTACGTACCGAAGCAATAGGGTTCTAATGCTTCTTAAATCGTCATATCGCATCTCATTTCTATGTTTCATGATAAGATACAATATTCATTGTGCATTGTCATGTATACTTCGTATTCACTTCAAAAGAATGTAAATACGACACCTCCTTGTTAGGAAATAGCGTCTGCAGATATCTACGTATAGTGGCAATAGAGTTCTAATGCTTCTCAAAACGCGATATCGCATCTCATTTCTATGTTTCATTATAAGATAATATTCATTGCGAAGTGTCATGTATACCTCGCATACACTTCAAATGAATGCAAATGCGACACTTCCTTGCTAGGAAATAGCGCCTGCAGATGTCTACGTATCGTAGCAATAGAGATATAATTCTTCTTAAAACGAGATATCGCTTCTCATTTCTATGTTTCATAATAATATATAATTTTCATTGCGAAGTGTCATGTATACCTCGCATACACTTCAAATGAATGTAAATGCGACACTTCATTGCTAGGAAATAGCGTTTGCAGATGTCTACGTATCGTTGCAGTAGAGTTCTAATGCTTCTTAAAACGAGATATCGCATCTCATTTCTATGTTATGTGGTAAGATATAATATTCATTGCGGAGTGTCATGTATACTTCGTATTCACTTCAAAAGAATGTAAATGCGATACTTCCTTGCTAGGAAATATCGTTTGCAGACGACTACGTATCGAAGCAATACTGTTCCAATGCTTCTTAAATCGCGATATCGCATCTCATTTCTATGTATCATGATAAGATATAATATTCATTGTGGACTGTTATGTATACCTCGTATTCACTACAAAAGAATGTAAGTGCGACTTTTCCTTGCGATTAAATAGCTTTTGCAGATGTCTACGTATCGTAGCAAGAGAGTTCTAATGCATTTTAGACCGATATGTAGCACATCATTTCTATGTTTCATGATAAGATTTAATATTCACTGTGGAGTGTTATGTATACCTCGTATCCACTTCAAATGAATGTAAATGCGACACTTCCTTGCAAGGAAGTAGCGTTTGCAGATGTCTACGTATCGAAGCAATAGAATTCCAATGCTTCTTATATCGTCATATCGCATCTCATTTCTATGTTTCATGATAAGATATGATATTCATTGTGCAGTGTTATGTATATCTCGTCTACACTTCAAACGAATGTAAATCCGACACTTCCTTGCTTTGAGATAGTGTTTGCAGACGTCTACGTATCGAAGCAATTGACTTCTAATGCTTTTTAAATCGCGATATCACATCTCATTTCTATGTTTCATGATAAGATATAATATTCATTGCGAAGGGTTATATATACCTAGTATTCGCTTCAAAAGAATGTAAATGCGGCACTGCCTTGCTAGGAAATAGCGTTTGCAGATGTCTACGTATCGTAGCATTAGAGTTCTAAATCATCTCAAAACGCGATATCGCATCTCATTTCTATGTTTCATGATAAGATATAATGTTCATTGCGAAGTGTCTTGCATACTACGGATACACTTCAAACGAATTAAAAGGCGACACTTCATTGCTAGGAAATAGCGTTGGCAGATGTCTACGTATCGAAGCAATAGGGTTCTAACGTTTCTTAAAACGAGATATCGCACCTCATTTTTCTTTTAGGATAAGATATAATATTCATTGTGCAGTGTTATGTATACCCCGTATTCACTTCAAAAGTATGTAAATACGACACTTCCTTGCTAGGAAATAGCGTTTGCAGATGTCTACGTGTCGCAGCAATAGAGTTCTAATGCTTCTAAAAACGAGATATCGCATCTCATTTCTATTAATCATGATAAGACGTAATATTCATTGCGAAGTGTCTTGTATACCTCGCATACTCTTCAAATGAATGTAAATGCGACACTTCCTTGCTAGGAAATAGCGATGGCAGATGTCTACGTATCGAAGCAGCAGAGTTCTAATGCTTCTTAAAACGCGATATTGCGTTTCATTTCTGTGTTTCATTATAAGATATAATATTCAATGCGAAGTGTCATTTATACATGGCATACACTTCAAATGAATGTAAATGCCACACTTCCTTGCTAGGAAATAGCGTTTGCAGATGTCTACGAATCGAAGCAATAGTGTTCCAATGCATCTTAAATCGTCATGTCGCATCTCATTTCTATGTTTCATGATAAGATGTAATATTCATTGTGGAGTGTTATGTATACATCGTATTCACTTCAAAAGAATGTTAATGCGACAAATCCTAGCTAGGAAATAGCGTGTGCAGAATTCTACGTATCGAAGCAATAGAGTTCTAATGCTACTTAAAACGCGATATTACATCTCATTTCTATGTTTCATTATAAGATATAATATTCATAGCGAAGTGTCATGAATACCTCGCATACACTTCAACTGAATGTAAATGCGACACTTCGTTGCTAGGATATATCATTGTCAAATGTCTACGTATCGAAGCAGCAGAGTACTAATGCTTCTTAAAACGAGATATCGCATCACATTTCTATGTTTTATGATAAGATATAATATTCATTTTGCAGTGTTATGTGTACCGCGTTTTCACTTCAATAGAATGTAAATGCGACACTTCCTTGCTTGGAAATAGCGTTTGCAGATGTCTACGTATCGTAGCATTAGTGCTCTAATGCTTCTCAAAACGCGATATCGCATCACATTTCTATGTTTCATGATAATATATAATAATCATTGCGAAGTGTCATGTATACCTCGCATACACTACAAATGAATGTAAATGCGACATTTCCTTGCTAGGAAATAGCGTTTGCAGATGTCTACGTTCGAAGCAATACAGTTCTAATGCTTCTTAAATCGCGATATCGCATCTCATTTCTATGTTTCATCATAAGAAATAATATTCATTGCAAAGTGTCTTGTATACCACGTATACACTTCAAACGAAATAAAAGGCGACACTTCCTTGCCAGGAAATACCGATTGCAGATGTCTACGTATCGTAGCTATAGTGTTCTAATGCTTCTTAAATCGCGATGTAGCATCACATTTCTGTGTTTCAGGATAAGATATAATATTCATCGTGCAGTGTTAAGTATATCTCGTCTACACTTCAAGTGAATGTAAATGCGGCACTACCCTGCTAGGAAGTAGCGTTTGCAGATATCTAGGTATCGAAGCAATAGAGTTCTAACGCTTCTTAAAACGCGATATCGCATCTCATTTCTATGATTCATGATAAGATATAATATACATTGCGAAGTGTCATGAATACCTCGTATTCACTTCAAAAGAATGTAAATGCGACACTTCCATGCTAGGAAATAGCGTTTGCATATGTCTACGTATCGCAGCAATAGTGTTCTAAAGCTTCATAAAAGAAGATATCGCATCTCATTCGTATGTTTCATGATAAGATATAATATTCATTGCGAAGTGTCATGTATACCACGCATTCACTTCAAAAGAATGTAAATGCGACACTTCCTTGCTAGGAAATAGCATTTCCAGATTTTCTACCTATCGTAGCACTAGAGTTCTAATGCTTCTTAAAACGCGACATCGCATCTCATTTCTATGTTTCGTGATAAGATATAATATTCAATGTGGAGTGTTATGTATACCTCCTATTCACTTCAAAAGAATGTAAGTGCAACACTTCCTGGCTAGAAATTGCGTTTGGAGATGTCTACGTAACGTAGCAATAGAGTTCTAATGCTTCTTAAAACGCAATATCGCATCTCATATCTACGTTTCACGATAAGATATAATATTCATTGCGATGTGACATGTATACATCGTATTCACTTCAGAAGAACGTAAATGCGACACTTCCTTGATAGGAAATAGCGTTTGCAGATGTCTACGTATCGAAGCAAGGGTGTTCCAATGCTTCTTAAATCGCGATATCGCATCTCATTTCTATGTTTCATGATAAGATATATTATTCATTGTGCAGTGTTATGTATACCTCGTATTAACTTCAAAATAATGAAAATCCGACACTTCCTTGCTAGGAAATAGCGTTCTCACATGTCTACGTATCGAAGCTATAGAGTTCCAATGCATCTTATATCGCGATATCGCATCTCACTTCTACGTTTCATGATAAGATATAATATTCATTGTGGAGTGTTATGTATACCTCGTATTCACCACAAAAGAATGTAAATGCGGTACTTCCGTGCTAGCAAATAGCGTATGCAGATGTCTATGTATAGTAGCAATAGGGTTCTAATGCTTCTCAAAACGCGATATCGCATCTCATTTCTATGTTTCATGATAAGATGTAATATTCATTGTGGAGTGTTATGTATACCTCGTATTAACCTCATAAGAATGTAAATGCGACACTTCCTTGCTAGAAAATAGCGTTTGCAGATGTCTGCGTATCGAAGCAATAGAGTTCTAGTGCTTCTCACGACGCGATATCGCACCTCATTTCTATGTTTCATGATAAGATATAATATTCATTGCGAAGTGTCATGTATACCTCGCATACATATCAAATGAATGTAAATGCGACTCTCCGTTGCTAGGAAATAGCGTTTGCTGATGTCTACGTATCGTAGCATTAGAGTTCTAAAGCTTCTGAAAACGCGATATCGCATCTCATTTCTATGTTTCCTGATAGTATATAATATTCATTGCGAAGTGTCATGTATACCTCGCATACACTTCAAATGAATGTAAATGCGACACTTCATTGCTAGGAAATAGCGTTTGCAGATGTCCACGTATCGAAGAAATAGAGTTCTAGTGCTTCTTAAAACGCGATATCGCATCTCATTTCTATGTTGCATGATAAGGTATAATATTCATTGCGAAGCAACATGTATACCTCGTATTCACCTCAAAAGAATGTAAATGCGACACTTCCTTGCCAGGAAATAGCGTTTGCAGATGTCTCCGTATCGAAGCAACACAGTTCTAATGCTTCTTAAAACGTGATATCGCATCTCACTTCTATGTTTCATGATAAGAGATAATAGTCATTGCGAAATTACATGTACACCTCCTATTCACTTCAAATGAATGTAATGCGACACTTCCTTGCTAGGAAATAGCGTTGGCAGATGTCTACGTGTCGAAGCAATAGAGTTCTAATGCTTCTTAAAACGCGATATCGCCCCTCATATCCATGTTTCATGATAAGATATAATATTCATTGTGGAATGTTATGTATTTCACGTTTTCACCTCAAAAGAATGTAAATGCGACACTTCCTTGCTAGGAAATAGCGTTCGCAAATGTCTGCGTATCGTAGCATTAGACTTCTAATGCTTCTAAAGACGCCATATCGCATCTCATTTCTATGTTTCATGATAAGATATAATATTTATTGCCAAGTGTCACGTATACCTCGCATACAATTCAAGAGAATGTAAATGCGACACTTGCATGCTAGGAAATAGCGTTTGCAGATGTCTGGGTATCGAAGCAATGGAGTTCTAATGCTTCTTAAATCGAGATATCGCACCTCATTTCAACGTTTCATGATAAGATATAATATTCATTGCGAAGCGTTATGTATTCTTCCTCCACACGTCAAATGAATGTAAATGCGACACTTCCTTTCTAGGAAATTACGTTTCCAGATGTCTACGTGTCGAAGCAATGGAGTACTAATGCTTCTTAAATCGCGATATCGCATCTCATTCCTATGTTTCGGGATAAGATATAATATCCATTGTGGAGTGTTATGTATACCTCGTATTCACTTCAAAAGAATGTAAATGCGACACTTCCTTGCTAGGAAATAGCGTTTGCAGATGTCTGGGTATCGAAGCAATGGAGTTCTAATGCTTCGTAAATCGAGATATCACATCTCATTTCTATGTTTCATGATAAGATATAATATTTATTGCGAAGTGTCATGTATACCTCGTATTCACTTCAAAAGAATGTAAATGCGACACTTCCTTGCTAGGAAGTAGCGTCTGCAGATATCTACGTATCGGAGCAATAGAGTTCTAATGCTTCATAAAACGCCATATCGCATCTCATTTCTATGATTTATGATAAGATATAATATTCATTGCGGAGTGTCATGTGTAACTCGTATTCACTTCAAAGGAACGTAAATGCGACACTTCCTTGCTAGGAAATAACGTCTGCAGATGTCTTGGTATCGTAGCAATAGAGTTCTAGTGCTTTTTAAATCGCGATATCGCATCTTATTTCTAAGTTTCATGATAAGATATAATATTCATTGTGGAGTGTTATGTATACCTCGAATACGCTTCAAAAGAATTTAAATGCGAAACTGCCCTGCTAGGAAATAGCGTTTGCAGATGTCTACGTATCGTAGCAATAGAGTTCTAATGCTTCTTAAAACGCGATATCGCCCCTCATATCTATGTTTCATGATAAGATATAATATTCATTGTGGAGTGTTATGTATAGCACGTCTTCACCTCAAAAGAATGTAAATGTGACACTTCCTTGCTAGGAAATAGCGTTCGCAAATGTATGCGTATCGTAGCATTAGACTTCTAATGCTTCTAAAGACGCCATATCGCATCTCATTTCTATGTTTCATGATAAGATATAATATTTATTGCCAAGTGTCACGTATACCTCGCATACAATTCAAGAGAATGTAAATGCGACACTTGCATGCTAGGAAATAGCGTTTGCAGATGTCTGGGTATCGAAGCAATGGAGTTCTAATGCTTCTTAAATCGAGATATCACATCTCATTTCTATGTTTCATGATAAGATATAATATTTATTGCGAAGTTTCATGTATACCTCGTATTCACTTCAAAAGAATGTAAATGCGACACTTCCTTGCTAGGAAGTAGCGTCTGCAGATATCTACGTATCGAAGCAATAGAGTTCTAATGCTTCATAAAACGCCATATCGCATCTCATTTCTATGATTTATGATAAGATATAATATTCATTGCGGAGTGTCATGTGTAACTCGTATTCACTTCAAAGGAACGTAAATGCGACACTTCCTTGCTAGGAAATAGCGTCTGCAGATGTCTTCGTATCGTAGCAATAGAGTTCTAGTGCTTTTTAAATCGCGATATCGCATCTAATTTCTAAGTTTCATGATAAGATATAATATTCATTGTGGAGTGTTATGTATACCTCGAATTCGCTTCAAAAGAATGTAAATGCGAAACTGCCCTGCTAGGAAATAGCGTTTGCAGATGTCTACGTATCGTAGCAATAGATTTCTAATGCTTCTTAAACCGCGATATCGAATCTCATTTCTATGTTTCATGATAAGATATAATATTCATTGCGAAGTGACATGTATACCTCGTATTCACTTCAAAAGAATGTAAATGCGACACTACCTTGCTAGGACATAGCGTTTACAGATGTCTACGTATCGCAGCAATAGGTTTCTAACGCTTCTTAAAACGCGATATCGCATTTCATTTCCATGTTTCATGATAAGATATAATATCCATTGCGAAGTGTCATGTATACCTCGCATACACTTCAAATGAATGTAAATGCGACATTTCCTTGCTGAGAAATAGCGTGTTGCAGATGTCTACGTATCGAGGCAATAAAGATCTAGTGCATCTTTAAACTTGATATCGCATCACATTCCAATTTCTTATGATAAGAAATAATATTCATTGCGAAGTGTTATGTGTTCCTCGCCTACACTTCAATTGAATATAAATGCAACACTTCCTTTCTAGGAAATTACGTTTCCAGATGTCTACGCATCGTAGCAGTAGAGTTCTAATGCTTCTTAAAACGCCATATCGCATCTCATTTCTATGTTTTATGATAAGATATAATATTCATTGTGGAGTATTATGTATGCCTGGTATTCACTTCAAAAGAATGTCAATGCGACACTTCCTTTCTAGGAAATAGCGCTTGCAGGTGTCTACGTATCGAAGCAATAGAATTCTAATGCTTCTTATATCGTCATATCGCATCTCATTTCTATGTTTCATGATAAGATATAATATTTATTGCGAAGTGTCACGTATTCATCGCATACACTTCAAATGAATGTAAATGCGACACTTCCTCGCTAGGAAATAGCGATGGCAGATGTCTACGTATCGAAGCAACAGAGTTCAAGTGCTTCTTAAAACGCGATATTGCATTTCATTTCTATGTTTCATTATAAGATATAATATTCATTGCGAAGTGCCATGTATACCTCGCATACACTTCAAATGAATGTAAATGCGACACTTCCTTGTTAGGAAATAGCGTTTGCAGATGTCTGCGTATCGTAGGAATATAGTTCCAATGCTTCTTAAAACGTTATATCGCATGTCACTTCTATGTTTCATGATAAGAGATAATATTCATTGCGAGGTGTCATGTATACCTCGCATACAATTCAAATGAATGTAAATGCGACACTTCCTTTCTAGAAAATTACGATTCCAGATGTCAACGTATCGAAGAAATAGAGTTTTATGCTTCTTAAATCCGGATATCGCATCTCATTTCTATTTATCATGACACGATATAATATTCATTGCGAATTGTCACGTATACCTCGTATTCACTTCAAAAGAATGTAAATGAGACACTTCCTTGCTAGGAGATAGCGTTTGCAGACGTCTACGTATCGAAGCAATAGAGTTCTAATGCTTCTTAAATCGCGATATCGCATCTCATTTCTATGTTTCATGATAAGATATAATGTTCATTGTGGAGTGTTATGTATACCTCGTATTGACTTGAAAAGAATGTAAATGCGACGCTTCCTTGCTAGGAAATAGCGTTTGCAGATGTCTACGTATCGTAGAATAAGAGTGCGAATGCTTCTTAAATCGCAATATCGCATCTCATTTCTATGTTTCATGATAAGATATAATATTCATTGTGCAGTGATATGTATATCTCGTCTACACTTCAAAAGAATGCAAATGCGACACTGCCTTGCTAGGAAATAGCGCCTGCAAATGTCTACGTATCGTAGCAATAGAGTTATAATTCTTCTTAAAACGAGATATCGCTTCTCATTTCTATGTTTCATGATAATATATAATTTTCATTGCGAAGTGTCATGTATACATCGCATACACTTCAAATGAATGTAAATGCGACACTTCCTCGCTAGGAAGTAGCGTTTGCAGATGTCTACGAATCGAAGCAATAGAGTTCTAATGCTTCTAAAATCGCCATATCGCATCTCATTTCTATGTTTCGTGACAAGTATTAATATTCAGTGCGAAGTGTCACGTATACCTCGTATTCCCTTCAAAGGAATGTAAAGTCGACACTTCCTTGCTAGGAAATAGCGTTTGCAGATGTCTACGTATCGTAGCTATAGAGTTCTAAAGCTTCTCCAAACGCGACATCGCATCTCATTTCCATGTTTAATGATAAGATATTATATTCATTGTGAAGTGACATGCATACCTCGTATTCACTTCAAAAGAATGTAAATGCGACACTTCCTTGTTAGGAAGTAGCGTTTGCAGATGTCAAGGTATCGAAGCAATAGCGTTGCAATGCTTCTTAAATCGAGATATCGCATCTCATTTCTATGTTTCATGATAAGATATAATATTCATTGCGAAGTGGCATGTATACCTCGCATACACATAAAATGAATGTAAATGCGACACTTCCGTGCTAGGAAGTAGTGTCACGTCCTGGCGAACAAATTATTCGTATCCCAGGAGGCTGAATGACACAAGCCTTTTAGTCGAGAATTCGGTCCGGTATAAAACGCGTATGACCTGGTCCGTCGATTCTGGCAAGACGCGGGCACCGTAAACAATCGCGAACGCGTGTAAGGACGGATTTTACTTACCTTTCGCTGATTTCCCTCTTCTGCCTTCAGATGTGGCGATCGTCGAGGGTCGTTCTCGGGGGAGGAGTCGGCGTACGGCTGGCTGAAATCGGGTTTGTGACGGTGGAGCTGCGATGAATGTCGCCGTCCGTCGATGAACGAAGAATTCTGGCGTTTCACCAACGTATTCCGCACGAGATAATGGATTAAATTCTTCCTCCCGGCGCGAAGAGTTCGTTTATAAACACTCAAGTTGTTACGAAATTTGAAGAATTTGTATTAAAATATAATTGAAATTAGAAATGGAGTTGGAATGAACTAGAACTTGATGTGGTAGAAAAATAATAAAGTATATTCTAAATCAAAGAGTACAAGAACAATTATTTCTAAGTATTAATGCTAGGTTAACTATGAATTAGGAATTAGATCAAAGACTTTAGAACTAGGAACCTCATCGAGGCTGCGCGACGGCCCTAAGGCGCGACTTGGAGGAGACTTGGAATTGGAAGTGCCCGAAGGCGAGATAGAACTGTACCGTACTGACGGTACTGACTGACTGTGTCTCCCAAGATGCTTCTGCGACCTCCTCGACTCTTGGAGCGCTTCGGTCGCGTGCGAACGTAGGTGGGAGTATGTGGACGCCCGAGTGGAGTCTCGGCGTTGCGTGGTGGGGTTAGCGGTGCGTGCCGCTGAGGCGGTCGCGATCTCGCGCGTCGCGGCTTATTTAATTAGCGCTCTTATGATTATAGAGATACAAGTATGAAATTAGAAATTACGCCTTAAATGTAAAATGTGTGTATGCTTGTTATAAAGTAGTGTCGTGTAAATTCTATGAGCTAGGAATACAGAGCTTAGAATGTAGGAGTATATATATAATGTTAATTAATAATCTTAGAAATAGTATTTTGGGCATGGCAGATCCGGGATGGTGAAATCGTAGAGTCCTTTGTACGGTGAGGGTTACCGTCGTCGGATCTCGTAGAGGTTGATTCTCCTGGTACGTCCCTGGAGTGAGCAAGAGGGCGAGTTTCCCTGCAGGTAAGAGTGAGACGGTGGATGGCACCATGAGTGGGAGAGAGACAGCGCACATGGTCCTTGGTGCGAGCGAGATGACGCACGAGGTCCTCGGTGCGAGTGAGACAGAATGTGTTGCCCTTGGAGCGAGGGAGAAGGCGAACACCTCTGCGGGTGCGAATGAGACGGAGGGTAGGTCCCTTGGAGTGAGAGAGACGGCGAGCACCTCTGCGGGTGCGAGTGAGACGGAGGGTATGTCCCCTGGAGTGAGAGAGACGGCGAGTTGCGCCTGGGTGTTGCCTGTGGGGCAGCCGCGTGCGGGTGGTTGCTGTGGTGCGTTGAGAGGGTGGCAGGCGGCACGCCTGACGTCACAGTAGCGTTTGCAGATATCTACGTATCGAAGCAGTAGAGTTCTAATGCTTCTCAAAACGCGATATCGCATCTCATTTCTATGTCACATGATGAGATATAATATTCATTGCGAATTGTCATGAGTACCTCGGATACACATCAAATGAATGTAAATGCGACACTTCTTTGCTAGGAAATAGCGTTTGCAGATGTCTACGTATCGTAGCAATAAAGATCTAGTGCATCTTTAAACTTGATATCGCATCACATTCCTATTTCTTATGATAAGATATAATATTCATTGCGAAGTGTTATGTGTTCCTCGCCTACACTTCAATTGAATATAAATGCAACACTTCCTTTCTAGGAAATTACGTTTCCAGATGTCTACGCATCGTAGCAGTAGAGTTCTAATGCTTCTTAAAACGCCATATCGCATCTCATTTCTATGTTTTATGATAAGATATAATATTCATTGTGGAGTATTATGTATGCCTGGTATTCACTTCAAAAGAATGTCAATGCGACACTTCCTTTCTAGGAAATAGCGCTTGCAGGTGTCTACGTATCGAAGCAATAGAGTTCTAATGCCTTATAAATCGCGATATCGCCTCTCACTTCTATGTTTCATGACAAGATATAATATTCATTGTGGAGTGTCATGTATTCGTTGTCTACACTTCAAATGAATGTAAATGCGACACTTCCTTGCTAGGAAATAGCGTTTGCAGATGTCTACGTATCGTAGCATTAGATTTCTAATCCTTCTCAGATCGCGATATCGCAACTCATTTCTATGTATCATGATAAGATATAATATTCATTGCCAAGTGTTATGTATTCACCGTCTACACTTGAAATGAATGTAAATGCGACACTTCCTTTCTAGGAAATTACGTTTCGAGATGTCTACGTATCGAAACAATAGAATTCTAATGCTTCTTAAAATGCGATATCGCATCTCACTTCGATCTTTCATGATAAGATATAATATTTATTGTGCAGTGTTATGTATATCTCGTCTACACTTCAAAAGAATGTAAATGAGACACTTCCTTGCTATGAAATAGCGTTTGCAGATGTCTACGAATCGAAGCAAGCATGTTATAATGCTTCTTAAAACGAGATATCGCATCACATTTCTATGTTTCATGATAAGATATAATATTCATTGCGAAGTTTCACATATTCCTCGTATTCCCTTCAAAGGAATGTAAAGGCGACACTTCCTTGCTAGGAAATAGCGTTTGCAGATGTCTACGTATCGTAGCTATAGAGTTCTAAAGCTTCTCCAAACGCGACATCGCATCTCATTTCCATGTTTAATGATAAGGTATAATATTAATTGCAAGTGTCTTGTATACCTCGTATTCATTTCAAATGAATGTAAATGCGACACTTCCTTGCTAGGAAATAGCGTTTGCAGATCTCCACGTATCGTAGCAATAGAGTTCTAATGCTTCTCAAAACGCGATATCGCAACTCATTTCTATGTTTCGTAATAAGATATAACATTCATTGTGCAGTGTTATGTATACCTCATCTTCACTTCAAAAGAACATAAATGCGACACTTCCTTGATAGGAAATGGCGTTTGCAGATTTCTATGAATCGAAGCAATAGAATTCTAATGCTTCTTATATCGTCATATCGCATCTCATTTCTATGTTTCATGATAAGATATAATATTTATTGCGAAGTGTCACGTATTCATCGCATACACTTCAAATGAATGTAAATGCGACACTTCCTTGTTAGGAAATAGCGTTTGCAGATGTCTGCGTATCGTAGGAATATAGTTCCAATGCTTCTTAAAACGTTATATCGCATGTCACTTCTATGTTTCATGATAAGAGATAATATTCATTGCGAGGTGTCATGTATACCTCGCATACAATTCAAATGAATGTAAATGCGACACTTCCTTTCTAGAAAATTACGATTCCAGATGTCAACGTATCGAAGAAATAGAGTTTTATGCTTCTTAAGTCCGGATATCGCATCTCATTTCTATTTATCATGACACGATATAATATTCATTGCGAATTGTCACGTATACCTCGTATTCACTTCAAAAGAATGTAAATGCGACACTTCCTTGCTAGGAAATAGCGTTTGCAGATGTCTCCGTATCGAAGGAATAGGGTTCTAAGGCTTCTTAAAACGAGATGTTGCATGTCATTTCTATGTTTCATGATAAGAGATAATATACATTGCGAAGCGTCATGTAAACCTCGTATTCCCATCAAAAGAATGTTAATGCGACAATTCCTGGCTAGGAAACGGCATTTGCAGATATCTACGTATCGTAGCAATAGAGATCTAATGCTTCTTAAACCGCGATATCGCATCTCATTTCTATGTTTCATGATAAGATATAATATTCATAGCGAAGTGCCACTTATACCTCGCATATACTTCAAATATATGCAAATGCGACACTTCATTGCTAGGAAATGGCGTTTGCAGATGTCTCCGTATCGAAGCAATAGAATTCTAATGCTTCTTATATCGCGATATCGCATTTCATCTCTATGTTTCGTGATAAGGTATAATGTTCATTGCGTAGTGGCATGTATACCACGCATACACTTCAAATGAATGTAAATGCGACACTTCCTTCCTAGGAAATTGCTTTTGCAGATGTCTACGTATCGTGGCAAAGGAGTTCTAATGCTTCTTAAAAGGTGAAAACGATCCTCATCTTTTGGTTTCATGATAAGATATAATATTCATTGTGGAGTGTTATGTCTACTTCATATTCACCTCAAAAGAATGTAAATGAGACACGTCCTTGCCAGGAAATAGCGTTTGCAGATGTCTCCGTGTCGAGGCAATAGAGTTCTAATGCTTCTTAAGACGAGATGTCGCATCTCATTTCTATGTTTCACGATAAGATATAATATTCATTGCGAAGTGTCATGTTTACCTCGAATTCACTTCAAAAGAATGTAAATGCGACACTTCCTTGCTAGGAAATAGCGTTTGCAGAAGTCTACGTCAGGTAGCAATAGAGTTCTAACGCATCTTAAAACGAGATGTCGCATGTCATTTCTATGATTCATGATAAGAGATAATATACATTGCGAAGCGTCATGTAAACCTCGTATTCCCATCAAAAGAATGTAAATGCGACAATTCCTGGGTAGGAAACGGCATTTGCAGATATCTACGTATCGTAGCAATAGAGATCTAATGCTTCTTAAACCGCGATATCGCATCTCATTTCTATGTTTCATGGTAAGATAAAATAATCATTGCGAAGTGTCACTTATACCTCGTATTCACATCAAAAGAATGTAAATGCGACACTTCCTTGCTAGGAAATAGCGTTTGCAGATGGCTAGGTATCGTAGCAATAGAGTTCTAATGCTTTTTAAATCGCGATATCGCATCTCATTTCTATTTTGCATGATAAGATATAATATTCATTGTGGAGTGTTATGTATACCTAGTATTCACTTCAAAAGATTGTAAATGCGACACTTCATTGCTTGGAAATAGCGTTTGCAGATGTCTACGTATCGAAACAATAGTATTCTAATGCTTCTTAAAACGAGATGTCGGATCTCATTTCTATGTTTCACGATAAGACATAATATTAATTGCGAAGTGTCATGGATACCTCGTATTCACTTAAAAAGAATGTAAATGCGACACTTCCTTACTAGGAAATAGCGTTTGCAGATGTCTACGTATCGTAGTAATAGAGTTCTCACGCTTCTTAGAACGCGATATCACATCTCTTTTCTATGTTTCATGATAAGATAAAATAATCATTGCGAAGTGTCACTTATACCTCGTATTCACATCAAAAGAATGTAAATGCGACACTTCCGTCCTAGAAATAGCGTTTGCAGATGTCTACGTATCGTAGCAAGAGAGTTCTAATGCTTCTCAAAACGCGATATCGCATCTCAATCCTATGTTTCATGACAAGATATAATATTCATTCAGGAGTGTTATGTATACCTCTCACTCACTTCAAAAGAGTGTAAATGCGACACTTCCTTGTTGCGAAATAGCGTCTGCAGATGTCTACGTATCGTAGCAATAGAGTTCTGATGCTTCTAAAAATGAGATATCGCATTTCATTTCTATGAATCATGATAAGACGTAATATTCATTGCGAAGTGTCTTGTATACCTCGCATACTCTTCAAATGAATGCAAATGCGACACTTCCTTGCTAGGAAGTAGCGTTTGCAGATGTTTACGTATCGAAGCAATAGTGTTCTAATGCTTCTTAAATCGCGATATCACATCTCATTTCTATGCTTCCTGGTAAGATATAATATTAAATGCGAAGTGTCATGTAAACCTCGCATTCACTTCAAATAAATGTAACCGCGACACTTCCTTGCTATGGAATAGCGTTTGCAGATGTCTACGTATCGTTGCAATAGAGTTCTAATGCTTCTTAAAACGAGATATCGCATCCCACTTCTATGTTTCATGATAAGATATAATATTCATTGCAAGGTATCACTTATACCTCGCATTCACTTTCAAATGAATGTAATTGCGACACTTCCTTGCTAGGAAATAACGTTTGCAGACGTTTACGTATCGAAGCAATAGAGTTCTGATGCTTCTTAAGACGGGATATCGCATCTCATTTCTATGTTTCACGATATGATATAATATTCAATACCAAGAGTCATGTATACCTCGTATTCACTTCAAAAGAATGTAAATGCGACAATTCCTTGCTAGGAAATAGCGTTGGCAGATTTCTACTTATCGAAGCAATAGAGTTCCAATGCTTCTTAAATCGCGATACCGCATCTCATTTCTATGTTTCATCATAAGATATAATATTCATTGTGGACTGTTACGTATACCTCGTATTCACTTCAAAAGAATGTAAGTGTGACACTTCCTAGCTAGGAAATAGCGTTTGCAGATGTCTACGTATCGTTTCAATAGAGTTCTAGTGCTTCTTAACACGCGAAGTCGCTCCCCCATTTCTATGTTTCATGATAAGATATAATATTCAATGCGGAGAGACATGTGTACTTCGTATTCACTTCAAAAGAATGTAAACGCGACACATCCTTGCTAGGAAGTAGCGTTTGCAGATGTCTACGTATCGAAGCAATAGAGTTCTTGTGCTTCTTAAATCGCGATATCGCATCTCATTTCTATCTTTCATGATGAGATATAATATTCATTGTGGAGTGTTATGTATGCCTCGTATTCACTTCAAAAGAATGTAAGTGTGACACTTCCTAGCTAGGAAATAGCGTTTGCAGGTGTCTACGTATCGTAGGAATAGAGTTCCAATGCTTCTCAAAGCGCGATATCGCATCTCATTTCTATGTTCCATGATAAGGTATAATATTCATTGCGAAGTGTCATGTATACCTCATATTCACTTCAAAAGAATGTAAATGAGACACATCCTTGCTAGGAAATAGCGTCTGCTGATATCTACGAATCGTAGCAATAGAGTTTTAATCTTCTTAGAACGCGATATCGCATCTTATTACTATGTTTCATGATAAGATATAATATTCATTGTGCAGTGTTATGTATACCTCGTATTCACTTCAAAAGAATGTAAATGCGACACTTCCTTCCTAGGAAATAGCATCTGCAGGTATCTACGTATCGTAGCAAAGGAGTTCTAATGTTTCTTAAAACGAGATATCGCATCTCATTTCTATGTTTTTGGACAATATATAATATTCATTGGGGAGTGTCATGTATACCTCGTATTCACTTCAAAAGAATGTAAAAGCGACACTTCCTTACTAGGAAATAGTGTCTGCAGATGTCTTCGTATCGAAGCAATAGATTTCTAATGCCTCTTAAATCGTCATATCGCATCTCATTTCTATGTTTCATGATAAGATGTAATATTCATTGTGCAGTGTTATTTATACCCCGCATTCACTTCAAAAGAATGTAAATACGACACTTCCTTGCTAGGAAATAGCGTTTGCAGATGTCTCCGTATCGAAGCAATAGAGTTCTAATGCTTCTTAAAACGAGATATCGCATCTCATTTCTATGTTCCATGATAAGATGTAATATTCATTGCGAGGTGTCATGTATACCTCGTATTCACTTCAAAAGAATGTAAGTGCAAACACTTCCTTGATATTAAATAGCGTTTGCAGATGTCTACGTATCGAAACAATAGAGTTCTAATGCTTCTTGAAACGGGATATCGCATCTCATTTCTATGTTTCATGATAAGAAATAATATTCAATGCGAAGTTTCATGTATTCCTCGTATTCACTTCAAATGAATGTAAATGCGACACTTCCTTGCTAGGAAATAGCGTTTGCAGATGTCTACGTATCGAAGCAATAAAGTTCTAATGCATCTTATATCGCGATATCGCATCTCATTTATATGTTTCATGATAGTATATAATATTCATTGTGCAATGTTATGTATACCTCGTATTCACCTCAAAAGAATGTAAATGCGACACTTCCTTGCTAGGAAATAGCGTTGGCAGATGTCTACGTATCGAAGCAATAGTGTTCTAATGCTTCATAAGACGAGATATCGCATCTCACTTCAACGTTTCATTATAAGATATAATATTCATTGTGCAGTGTTATGTATATCTCGTCTACACTTCAAATGAATGTAAATGCGACACTTCCTTGTTACGAAATAGCGTCTGCAGATGTCTACGTATCGTAGCAATAGTGTTCTAATGCTTCTTAAAACGCGATATCGCATTTCAATTCTATGTTTTATGATAAGATATAATATTCCTTGTGCAGTGTTATGTATACCTCGTATTCACCTCAATAGAATGTAAGTGCGACAATTCCTTGCTAGGATATAGTGTCTGCAGATGTCTATGTATCCTAGCAATAGAGTTCTAATGCTTCTTAAATCGTCATATCGCATCTCATTTCTTTGTTTTATGATAAGATATAATATTCATTGCGGAGTATCATGTATACCACGTTTTCGCTTCAAAAGAATGTAAATGCGACACTTTCTTGCTAGGAAGTAGCGTTTGCAGATGTCTACGTATCGAAGTAACTGAGTACTAATGCTTCTTATAACGCGATATCGCATCTCAATTTCAATGTTTCATGATTAGATATAGTTTTCATTGTGGAGTGTTATGTATACTTCGTATTCACTTTAAAAGAATGTAAATGCGACACTTCCTTGCGATTAAATAGCGTTTGCAGATGTCTACGTATCGTAGCAATAGAGTTCTGACGCTTCTTAAATCGCGATATCGCATCTCATTTCTATGGTTCATGATAAGATATCATATTCATTGTGGAGTGTTATGTGTACCTCGCATTCACTTCAAAGGAATGTAAGTGCGACACTTCCTTGCTGGGAAATAGCATTTCCAGATGTCTACGTATCGAAATTATAAGGTTCTAATGCTTCTTAAAACGAGATGTCGCATCTTATTTCTATGTTTCATGATAAGATATAACATTCATTGCGAAGTGTCATGTATACCTCGTATGCACTTCAAATGAATGTAAATGCGACACTTCCTTTCAAGGAAATAGCGTCTGCAGATGTCTACGTATCGAGGGAATAGAGTTCTAATGCTTCTTAAAACGCGATATCGCATCCCATTTCTATGTTTCATGATAAGATATAATATTCATTGCGAAGTGTTATGTATTGCTCGTCTACACTTCAAATGAGTGTAAACGCGACACTTCCTTCCTAGGAAATTGCGTTTCCAGATGTCTACGTATCGAAGAAATAGAGTACTAATGCTTCTAGAGACGCGATATCGCATCTCATTTCTATGTTTCGTGATAAGATATAATTTCCATTGTGGAGTGTTATGTATACCTCATATTCTCTTCAATAGAATTTAAATGCGACACTTCCTTGCTAGGAAATAGCGTTTGCAGATGTCTACGTATCGAAGCAAGAGAGTTCTAATGCTTCTTAAAACGAGATATCGCATCTCATATCTATGTTTCATGATAAGATATAATATTCATTGTGCAGTGTTATGTATACCTCGTATTGGCTTCAAAAGTATGTAAATGCGACACTTTCTTGCTAGGAGATAGTATTGGCAGGTGTCTACGTATCGAAGCAGTAGAATTCTAATGCTTCTTAAAACGAGATATCGCATCTCATTCCTATGCTTCATGATATGATGTAATATTCTTTGTGATTGGTTATGTATATCTCGTCTGCACTTAAAAAGAATGTAAAGGTGACACTTCCCTGCTAGGAAATAGCGTTTGCAGATGTCTAGGTATCGTAGCAATAGAGTTCTAATGCTTCTAAAAAGCGATATCGCTCCTCATTTCTATAATTCATGGTAAGATATAATATTCATTGTGAAGTGTTATGTATACCTCGAATTCACTTCAAAGAATGTAAATGCGACACTTCCTTGCTAGTGTCACGTCCGACGAAAGAATTTTTCGTTTATCCGGAGGCTTCACGACAGGAGCCTATTTATACGGTTTTCGCTCCGCGGGAACGCGTTTACGACCGGGTCCGATATTTTTGGCTTACGCGACGCGGTAAAAACACTCGCGATATGATGGAAAAGCCTTACCTTTCGCTGGCTTCAGTCTCGATACGCAGGTAGAATGTGCGTCGAGGGTCGTTGGTAGGTATCGATACAGCGATCGGTCGGTAGATGTTGACGGTGACTTTGATTAACTTCCAGCAAAACGGAAACAGCGGTCTGGATGCAGAGTAGATTCAGCGGAGACTGTGGATATTGCAGAGACGTTGGCTGCAGAGGCAGGCGAATCGGCGTTGATCGGCGTTTCGGAAAACTGTGACTGAACCGGAACGATGACGAAAGGTTGCTGCGGTACGAGGACTCGGGGTGTATCTCCCAGTATTCTCCAGCAAGTGAACGAATAAAATTCTTACGACCCGCGCGTCGTGTCCTTCGCGAACCGGATCCACGTTTCATTCACCCAGTTTTTCTGTACTTTCAGGCAATGTTCAGAAGGATAAGTTGCGGTCCGCTCTATCGCAACGTCGCAAAGCTGAGTTCTATACTCCTTCAAGGTGAACAAACGCAACCCAATTGTTGGAAGGAACACGTCGTAGAATTTGTAGTTTAAGAATAATGTTTTAACGTAAGAACTAGTATATTATGTTTAGATTTAGTAATTATTGGAATAGAAACTAGTAGAACTGGTAAAAGAACTTGTAGATTGGATTTAGTAACTAAAGTAAAATATATTCTAAGTTAAAATGTACAAAAGTGAATTATTCTAAGTTAGAACTAGTAAAATGGAAATAGCAACTCTAGAAGCCCGAGGACCTCGAATGTGTCTCTCGAGGCGCGTCTGGGACCCCCCTCGGTTCGCGAGGCGCTACGGTCGCAGGCGCTCGTGGTAGGGTGCGCGCGGTCCAGCGAGTGGGGACTCGCGGCTCGTGGTGGGGCTAGCGGCTCGTGCCGCTATAGCAATAGTGTTCTAATGCATCTTAAAACGCCATATCGCATCACATTTCTATGTCTCATGACAAGATATAATATTCATTGCGAAGTGTCATGTATACCTCGTATTCACTTCAAATAAATGTAAACGTTACACTTCCTTCCTAGGAAATAGCGTTTGCAGATATCTACGTATCGTAGCAATAGAGTTCTAACGCTTCATAAAACGCTATATCGCATCCCATTTCTATGTTTCCTGATAAGATATAATATTCATTGTGGTGTGTTATGTATACCTCGTATTCACTTCAAAGAATGTAAATGCGACACTTCCTTGCTAGGAAATAGCGTTTGCAGGTATGTACGTAGCGAAGCAATGGAGTTCTAACGCTTCTTAAAACGCGATATCGCATCTCATTTCTATGTTTCATGGTAAGATATAATTATCATTGTTTAGTGTTAGTGTACCTCGTATTCACTTCGAAAGAATGTAAATGCGACACGTCCATGCTAGGAAATAGCGTTCGCAGATGTCTACGTATCGTAGCAATAGCGTTCTAACGCTTCTTAAAAAGCGATATCGCATCTCATTTCTATGTTTCGTTATAAGATATAATATTCACTGCGAAGTGACAAGTATGCCTCGTATTCACTTCAAAAGAATGTAAATGCGACACTTCCTTGCTAGGAAATAGCGTTTGCAGATGTCTACGTATCGTAGCAATAGCGTTCTAACGCTTCTTAAAAAGCGATATCGAATCTCATTTCTATGTTTCATGATAAGATATAATATTCATTGCGAAGAGTCACGTATGCCTCGTATTCACTTCAAAAGAATGTAAATGCGACACTTCCTTGCTAGGAAATAGCGTTTGCAGATGTCTACGTATCGTAGCATTAGAGTTCTAATTCTTCTTAAAACGCGATATCGCATCTCATTCCTATGTTTCATGATAAGATATAATATTCATTGCGAAGAGTCACGTATGCCTCGTATTCACTTCAAAAGAATGTAAATGCGACACTTCCTTGCTAGGAAATAGCGTTTGCAGATGTCTACGTATCGTAGCATTAGAGTTCTAATTCTTCTTAAAACGCGATATCGCATCTCATTCCTATGTTTCATGATAAGATACAATATTAATTGCCAAGTGTCATGTATACCTCGTATTCGTTACAAATGAATGTAAATGCGACACATCCTTGCTAGGAAATAGCGTTGGCAGATGTCTACGTATTGAAGCAATAGAGATCTATTGCTTCTTATATAGCGATATCGCATCTCATTTCTATGTTTCATGATAAGATATAATATTCATTGCGGAGTGCCATGTATACCTCGTATTCACATCAAAAGAATGTAAATGCGACACTTCCTTGCTAGGAAGTAGCGTTTGCAGATGTCTAGGTATCGAAGCAATAGAGTTCTAATGCTGCTTAAATCGCGATATCGCATCTCTTTTCTATGTTTCATGAGAAGATATAATATTCATTTCGAATTGTCATGTATACCTCGTATTCACTTCAGGAGAATGTAAATGCGACACTTCCTTGCTAGGAAATAGCGTTTGCAGATGTCTACGTATCGAAGCAATAGAGTCCTAATGCTCCTTATATCGCGATATCGCATCTCATTTCTATGTTTCATGATAAGATATAATATTCATTGCGAAGTGTCTTGTATACCTCGCATACAATTCAAATGAATGTAAGTGCGACACTTCCTTGCTAGGAAATAGCGTTGGCAGATGTCTACATATCGAAGCAATAGAGATCTACTGCTTCTTAAATTGCCATATCGCATCTCATTTCTATGTTTCATGATAAGATATAATATTCATTGTGGAGTGTTATTATAACCTCGTATTCACCTCAAAAGAATGTAAATGCGACACTCCCTTGCTAGGAAATAGCGTTTGCTGATGTCTACGTATCGAAGCAATAGTGTTCTAATGCTGCTTAAATCGCGATATCGCATCTCATTTCTATGTTTCATGATAAGAAATAATATTCATTGTGTAGTGTCATGTATACCTCGTATTCACTCCAAAAGAATGTAAGTGTGACACTTCCTTGCTAGGAAATAGCGTCTGCACATATCTACGTATCGTAGCATTAGGGTTCTAATGCTTCTCAAAACGCGATATCGCATCTCATTTCTATGTTTCATGACAAGATATAATATTCATTGCGAAGTGTCATGTATACCTCGCATACACATCAAATGAATGTAAATGCGACACTTTCTTGCTAGGAAATAGCGTTTGCAGATGTCTACGTATCGAAGCAATAGATTTATAATGCTTCTTAAAACGCGATATCGCATCTCATTTCTATGTCCCATGATTAGATATAATATTCACTGCGAAAGTTCATGTATACCTCGTATTCATTTGAAGAGTATGTAAATGCGACACTTCCTTGCTAGGAAATAGCGTTTGCAGATGTCTACGTATCGTAGCAACAGAGTCCTAATTCTTCTTAAAACGGGATATCTCATCTCATTTCTATGTTGGCAGATAAGATATAATATTCCTTGCGAAGTGTCACTTATACCTCGCATACACTTCAGATGAATGAGTATGCGACACATACTTGCTAGGAAATTGCGTTTGCAGATGTCTACGTATCGAAGAGATAGAGTACTAACGCTTCTTAGAGCGGGATATCGCATCTCATTTCTATGTTTCATGATAAGATATAATATTAATTGCGAAATGTCACGTATACCTCGTATTCACTTCAAAAGAATGTAAATGCGACACATCCTTGCTAGGAAATAGCGTCTGCAGATATCTGCGTATCGTAGCAATAGAGTTCTAATGCTTCTTAAAACGCGATATCGATTCTCATTTCTATGTTTCATGATAAGATATAATATCCATTTTGAAGAGTCATGTATACCTCGTATTCACTTCAAACGAATATAAATGCGACACATCCTTGCTAGGAAATAGCGTTTGCAGATATCTACGTATCGAAGCAATAGTTTTCTAATGCTTCTTAAAACGAGATGTCGCATCTCATTTCCATGTTTCATGATAAGATATAATATTCATTGCGAAGTGTCATGTATACCTCCCCTTCACTTCAAACGAATGTAAATGCGACACTTCATTGCTAGGAAATAACGTTTTCTGATGTCTACGTATCGTAGCAATAGAGTTCTAATGCTTCTAGAAACGCGATATCGCATCCCATTTCTATGTTTCATGATAAGATGTAATATTAATTGCGAAGAGTCATGTATACCTCGTATACACTTTAAAAGAATGTAAATGCGATGCTTCCATGCTAGGAAACAGCGCTTGCAGATGTCTACGTATCGTAGCAATAGAATTCTAACTATTCTTAAAACACGATATCGCATCTCATTTCTATGTTTCATGATAAGATATAATATATATTGCGTAGTGTCGCTTATACATCGGATACACTTCAAGTGAATATAAATGCGACACTTCCTTCCTAGCAAATAGCGTTTCCAGATGTCTACGTGTCGAAACAATACAGTCCTAATGTTTCGTAAAACGTGATGTCGCATCTCATTTCTATGTTTCATGATAAGACATAATATTCATTGCGAAGTGTCATGTATACCTCGTATTCACTTCAAAAGAATGTAAATGCGACACATCCTTGCTAGGAAATATCGATTCCAGATGTCTATATATCGAAACAATAGAGTTCTAATGCTTCTCAAAACGTGATATCGCATCTCATTTCTATGTTTCGTAATCAGGTATAATATTCATTGTGGATTGTTACATATTCCTCGTATTCACTTCAAAAGAATGTGAATGCGACACTTCCTTGCCAGGAAATAGCATTTGCAGATGTCTACGTATCGTAGTAATAGAGTTCTAATGCTTCTTAAAATGCGATATCGCATCCCATTTCTATGTATCGTGATGAGGTACAATATTCATTGTGGATTGTTATGTATTCCTCGCATACACTTCAAATGAATGTGAATGCGACACACACTTGCTAGGAAGTAGCGTTTGCAGATGTCTCCGTATCGAAGGAATAGACTTGTAATGCTTCTTAAATCGAGGTATCGCATCTCATTTCAACGTTTCATGAAAAGATATATTATTCATTGCGAAGTGTTATGTATTCCTCGTCCACACTTCCAAAGAACGTAACTGCGACACTTCCTCGCTAGGAAATATCGTTTGCAGATGTCTACGTATCGTAGCAAGAGAGGTCTAATGCTCTTTATATCGCGGTATCGCATCTCATTTCTATGTTTCATGATAAGATGTAATATTCATTGTGTTGTGTTATGTATACCTCGTATTCAATTCAAGGGAATGTAAATGCGACACTTCCTTGCTAGAAAATAGCGTTTGCAGTTATCTACGTATCGTAGCAATAGATTTCAAATGCTTCTTAAAACGCCATAGCGCATCTCATTTCTATGTTTCATGATAAGATACAATATTCATTGTGGAGTGATAGGTATACCTCGTATTCACTTCAAAAGAATGTAAATGCTACACATCCTTGCTAGGAAATAGCGTTTCCAGACGTCTACGCATCGAAGCAATAGAGTTCTAATGCTTCTTAAATCGCGATATCGCATCTCATTTCTATGTTTCGTGATGATATATTATTCATTGCAAAGTGTCATGTAAACCTCGTATTCACTTCAAAAGAATGTAAATGCGACAATTCCTTGCTAGGATATAGCGTTTGCAGATATCTACGTATCGTAGCAATAGGGTTCTAACGCTTCTTAAAACGCGATATCGCATCTCATTTCTATGTCTCGTGATGATATAATATTCATTGCGAAGTGTCATGTGTCACGTCGCGGTCTAGGAAAATTTCCGATATAACTCGCGGATGACACGCAGCCAAGTCACGGAATCTAGTCGCTAAATCGCGACGGATGAGGGTTCCGTTGATGGGACGCGAACACTGTTATCACTCGCGGACGCGGTAAATATGAAAGATTCTTACCTTTGCGGCCACTCGTTACTGCAGTTGTTTCAATAATTTTGTTGCAGGTACCGCTGTCGTCTCGGATCGCCTTCCAGAATAGTCGCTGCGTATGGGCTGCGCCGAGGTATCGTCAGCTGGATGAGCTTCCAACGGCACGGGCTGGAGCGTTGAACCGACGGAAGCAGGACAGCAGGCGCAACTGCAGCGGCAGGGTAGCGGGATGAACCCGTCTCGGAACTGATGTACTCACGAAATAATCGTCGAAGGAAGTTTTTACGCCCAGCACGACGCGTTCTTCGTTTAGCGGCGCGGCACATTCAAAACGTAATTCGTCTGGCTGGATACGAGTCGGTAAGCGGCGGTCCGCTCTAGCCTTGTCGGTCCAGGAGAACGAAGAATCGATTTATATCTTCGAACAGTCAATGCTTATCATTCAACAGAGTTAAGCGGCGGTCCTCTCTAACTAAGTCGAATTCAAAACAATAGACTTATTCGAAGAGTGAATGTGTGTTTCGAGTACGCGAATACCGTAGAATGTATGAGGGTATTAGAAATAATTGCAAGTGGAATATGTAAAATAAAACAAAGATATATTCTAATATAAAACCTACGCTTACACTTAACTTTCCCTAAACTAGATTAAAGTAGACTTAGTACGAACTAGAACTTGAATCGATATGAATTTAGAATCAAAGACACCTCGAAGTGAGGTGATGGAATGGCCCTAAGGCATTGGATTGAAGTGAAGTCGAGCGAATTCGGATAAGAAGTGACTATCGTCTCGCGTGCACGCGACCTCCTCGGATCGCGTGGCGCGCGAGTCGCTGGGCCTCGCGGTGGGGATGGACGGTCGAGGTAGGGCGGCCGCACGGTCCTCGCGGTGGGGCGGCCGGCCGGAGTGGGGCGCGGCTCGCGTTCAGCGTGAGCCGCGCGCGTCGAGTGCGCGCATGAGCGCGTCGCAACTTACAAATTAACGAACTTAGTCTTAGAAATACATATGTGTGTTGTTCGTGTTACAATGGATGTGTCGTGTACTTAGATCTAGGATTTTAGTATCTACGTGTATATACGTTCGAACAATATGTATATGGGCGCGTTATAGCGGGCGATTCGATGCGTTGTTCCTCAGGTGCCTCGTATGTCGCTGGATACGCGCGATAGCGCGGTCGAATGGTCGAACTCCTGGGTTGATGCTGCGGCTTGGCTGCCTTGGCTCGGCTGTAGGGCGGTACGCCCGTGTGCGGATGTGCTCGTCTCGTACGCTCAGGTGCAGCTTGTTGCAGGTGAGATGCTGCTGGATGCTGCGGGAGGCGCTGGAGGGTGTACGGCGGTACGCCGGACGTCACACATGTATACATCGTATTCACTTCAAAAGAATGTAAATGCGACACGTCCTTGCAAGGAAATAGCGTTTGCAGATGTCTACTTAACGTAGCAATAGAGTTCTGATGCTTCTTAAAACGCAACACCGCACCTCACTTCAATGTTTCATGATGATATAATATTCATTGTGATGTGTGATGTAAACCTCGTATTCTCTTCAAAAGAATGAAAATGCGACACTTCCTTGCTAGGAAATAGCGTTTGCAGATGTCTACTTATCGTAGCAATAGAGTTTTAATGCTTCTTAAAACGCAATACCGCACCTCACCTCTATTCTTCATGATGATACAATATTCATTGCGAAGTGTCATGTAAACCTCGTATTCTCTTCAAAAGAATGTAAATGCGACACTTCCTTGCAAGGAAATAGCGTTTGCAGATGTCTACTTATCGTAGCAATAGTGTTCTAATGCTTCTTAAAACGCAATACCGCACCTCACTTCTATGTTTCACGATGATATAATATTCATTGCGAAGTGTCATGTATACTTCGTATTCACTTCAAAAGAATGTAAATGCGACATTTCCTTGCTATTAAATAGCGTTCGCAGATGTCTACGGATCGAAGGAATAGAGTTCTGATGCTTCTTAAATCGCCATATCGCTTCTCATTTCTATGTTTTGTGATAGGGTATAATATTCATTGCGCAGTGTCATGTATACCTCGTATTCACTTCAAGAGATTGTAAACGCGACACTTCCTTGGTAGGAAATAGTGTTTGCTGATGTCTACGTAAAGAAACAATAGGGTTCTAATGCTTCTTAAATCGCGTTATCGCATTTCATTACTGTGTTTCGTGATAAGGTACAATATACGTCGTGGAGTGTTATGTATACCTCGTATTCACATCAAAAGATTGAAAATGCGACACTTCCTTGCTAGGAATTAGCGTTTGCATATGTCTACGTATCGTAGCAATAGAATTCTAATGCTTCTTAAAACGCGAAATCGCTCCTCATTTATATGCTTCATGATAAGGTATAATATTCATTGTGGAGTGTTTTGTATACCTCGTATTCACTTCAAAAGAATGTAAATGCGACACTTCCTTGCTAGGAAATAGCGTCTGCAGAATTCTACGTATCGTAGCAATAGAGTTCTAATGCTACTTAAAACGAGATATCGCATCTCATTTCTATGTTTCATTATGAGATATGATATTCATTGCGAAGTGTCATGTATACCTCGCATACACTTCAAATGAATGTAAATGCGACACTTCTTGGCTTGGAAATAGCGTTTGCAGATGTCTACGTATCGAAGCAATAGGGTTCTAATGTTTCTCAAGACGAGATATCGCACCCCATTTCTGTTTTAGGATAAGATATAATAATCATGGCAGAGTGTCATGTATACTTCCTATTTACTTCAAGAGAATGTATATGCGACACTTCCTTGCTAGGAAGTAGCGTTTGCAGATGTCTACGTATCGAAGCAATAGAGTTCCAATCCTTCTTAAATCGCGATATCGCATCTCATTTCTATCTTTCATGATAAGATATAATATTCATTGCGTAGTGTCATGTATACTTCGTATTCACTTGAAAAGAATGTAAATGCGACATACCCTTGCTAGGAAGTAGCGTTTGCAGATGTCTACGTATCGTAGCAATAGAGATCTAATGCTTCTTAGAACGCGATATCGCATTTCATTTCTATGTTTCGTGATAAGGTATAATATTCATTGTGTTGTGTTATGCATACCTCGTATTCACTTCAAAAGAATGTAAATGCGACACTTCCTTCCTAGGAATTAGCGCTTCCAGATGTCTACGTATCGGAAGAATAGATTTTTAATACTTCTAAAAAGCGATATCTCATCTCACTTCTATGTTTCATGATAACCTATAACATTCATTGCGATGTGTTTTGTATTCCTCGTCTACACTTCAAATGATTGCAAATGCGACACTTCCTTGCTAGGAAATAGCGCTTCCAGATATTTACGTACCGAAGGAGTAGAGTTCTAATGCTTCTTAAAACGAGATATCGCATCTCATTTCTATGTTTCATGACAAGATAAAATATTCATTGCGAAGTGTCATGTATTCCTCGTATTCACTTCAAACGAATGTAAATGCGACACTTCCTTGCTATTAAATAGCGTTTGCAGATGTCGACGTATCGTAGCAATAGTGTTCTAATGCTTCCTAAATTGCGATATCGCATCTCATTTCTATGTTTCATAATAAGATATAATATTTATTGCGAAGTGTCATGTTTACCTCGTATTCACTTCAAATTAATGTAAATGCGACACTTCCTTGCCAGGAAATAACATTTTCCGATGTCTACGCATCGTAGCAATAGAGTTCTAATGCTTCTTAAATCGCAATATCGCATCTCATTTCCATGTTTCGTGATAAGGTATAGTATTCATTGTCGAATGTTGTGTATTCCTCGTATACACTTCAAAAGAATGTAAAAGCAACACTTTCTTCCTATTAAATAGCGTTTGCAGATGTCTACGTACCGAAGCAATAGAGTTCTAATGCTTCTTAAATCGCCATATCGCATCTCATTTCTATGTTTTATGACAAGATATAATATTCATTGCGGAGTGTCATGTATACCTCGTATTCTCTTCAAAAGAATGTAAATGCGACACTTCCTTGCTAGGAAATAGCGTTTGCAGATGTCTACGTATCGTAGCAATAGAGTTCTAATGCTTCTTAAAACGCGATATCGCTTCTCATTTCTATGTTTAATGATAAGATATAATATTCATTGCGAAGTGTCATGTATACCTCGCAAACACATCAAATGAATGTAAATGCGACACTTCCTTGCTAGGATATAGCGTTTGCAGATGTCTACGTATCGAAGCAATAGATTTCTAATGCTTCTTAATTCGCGATATCGCATCTCATTTCTATGTCTCATGATTAGATATAATACTCACTGCGAAAGTTCATGTATACCTCGTATTCATTTGAAGAGAATGTAAATGCGACACTTCGTTGCTAGGAAATAACGTCTGCAGATGTCTACGTATCGTAGCAATAGGGTTCGAATGCTTCTTAAAACGAGATATAGCATCTCATTCCTATGTTTCATTATAAGATATAATATTCATTGCGAAGTGTCATTTATACCTTGCATACACTTCAAATGAATGTAAATGCGACACTTCCTTGCTAGGAAATAGCGTTGGCAGATGTCTACGTATCGAAGCAATAGAGTCCTAATTCTTCTTAAAACGAGATATCGCATCTCATTTCAATGTTTTATGATAAGATATAATATTCACTGCGGAGTGTCATGTATACTTCGTATTCAATTCAAAAGAATTTAAATGCGACACTTCCTTGCTAGAACGCAGCGTTTGCAGATGTCTACGTATCGGAGCAACAGAGTTCAAATGCTTCATAAGACGAGATATCGCATCTCATTTCTATGTTTCATGACAAGAAACAATATTCATTGTGGATTGTTGCCTATACCTCGTATTCACTTCAAAAGAATGTAAATGCGACACTTCCTTGCTAGAACGCAGCGTTTGCAGATGTCTACGTATTGGAGCAACAGAGTTCAAATGCTTCATAAGACGAGATATCGCATCTCATTTCTATGTTTCATGACATGAAACAATATTCATTGTGGATTGTTATCTATACCTCGTATTCACTTCAAAAGAATGTAAATGCGACACTTCCTTGCTAGGAGTTAGCGCAATGAATATTATATCTCATCATGAAACATAGAAATGAGGTGCGAAGTCTCGTTTTAAGAAGCATTAGAACCCTATTGTTTCTATACGTAGACATCTGGAAAAGCTATATCCTAGCAGGGAAGTGTCGCTATTACATTCTTTTGAAGTGAATACGAGGTATACATAACACTCCACGACGAATATTGTACCCTATCACGAAACATAGAAATGAAATGCGATATCGCGTTTTAGGAAGCATTGGAACTCTATTGCTTCGATACGTAGACAACGGCAAACGCTATTTCCTGGCAAGGAAGTGTCGCATTTACATTCTTTTGAAGTGAATACGAGGTATACATGTAACTTCGCAATAAACATTATACCTTATCATGAAACATAGAAATGAGATGCGATATCGCGTTTTAGGAAGCATTAGAACTCTATTGCTACGATACGTAGACATCTACAAACGCTATTCCCCAGCAAGGAAGTGTCGCATTTACATTCTTTTGAAATGAATACGAGGTATACATTACACCCCACAATGAATACTATATCTTATCATGAAACATAGAAATGCGAAGCGATATCGCGATTTAAGGAGCATTAGATCTCCATAGCTACGATACGTAGAAATCTGCAATCGGTACTTCCTAGCAAGTAAGTGTCGCCTTTACATTCCTTTGAAGTCAATACGAGGTATACATGACACTTCGCAATGAATATTACATCTGATCATGAAACATATACATGAGATGCGATATCCCGTTTTAAGAAGCTTCAGAACCCTATTGCTTCGATACGTAGATATCTGGAAACGCTATTTCCTAGCAAGGAAGTGACGCATTATCATTCTTTTGAAGTGAATACGAGGTATACATAACACTGCACAATGAATATTATATCTTATCATGAAACATAGAAATGAGATGCGATATCGCGATTTAAGCAGCATTAGAACTCCATTGCTTCGATACCTAGACATCTGCAAACGCTATTTCCTAGGAGGGAAGTGCCGCATTTACATTCATTTGAAGTGTAGACGAGATAAACATAACACTGCACAATGAATATTATATCATATCATGAAACATAGAAATGAGATGCGATATCGCGACTTAAGGGGCGAATAGAACTCTACTTCTTCGATACGTAGACATGTGCAAACGCTACATCCTAGCAAGGAAGTGTCGCATTTACATTCTTTTGAAGTGCATACGAGGTATACATGACACTCCGCAATGAATATTATATCTTATCATGAAACGTAGAAATGAGATGCGATATCGCTATTTAAGAAGCAGTAGATCTCTACAGCTTCGATACGTAGACATCTGCCAACGCTATTTCCTAGCAAGGAAGTGTCGCATTTAAATTGATTTGAAGTGTATGCGACGTATACAAGACACTTCGCAGTGAATATTGTATCTTATCATGAAACATAGAAATGAGATGCGATATCGCGTTTTAAGAAGAATTAGAAATCTATTGCTACGATACATAGACATCTGCAAACGCTACTTCCTAGCAAGGAAGTACCGAATTTACATTCTTTTGCAGTGAATATGAGGTATACATGACAATTCGCAATGAATATTATATCTTATCATGATACATAGAAATGAGATGCGATATCGCGTTTTAAGAAGCATTAAACTAATATTGCTACGATACGTAGATATCTGCAAACGCTATTTCCTAGCAAGGAAGTGTCGCATTTACATTCTTTTGAAGTATAGACGAGATATACATAACACTGCACAATAAATATTATATCTTATCATGAAACATAGAAATGAGATGCGATATCGCGGTTTTAGAAGCATTAGAAATATATTGCTTCGATACGTAAACATCTGCAAACGCTATTTCCTAGCAAGGAAGTGTCGCATTCATATTCTTTTGAAGTGAATACGAGGTATACATAACACTCCACATTGAATATTATATCTTATTATGAAACATAGAAATGAAATGCGATATGGCGATTTAAGAAGCAGTAGATCTCTATTGCTTCGATACGTAGACATCTGCCAACGCTATTTCCTAGCAAGGAAGTGTCGCATTTGCATTCATTTGAAGTGTATGCGAGGTATACAAGACACTTCGCAATGAATATTATATCTTATCATGAAACATAGAAATGAGATGCGATATCGCGACTTAAGAAGCATTAGGGCTCTATTGCTTCGATACGTAGAGATCTGCAAACGCTATTTCCTAGAAAGGGCTTGTCGCATTTACATTCTTTTGAAGAGTAGACGATAAAATACATATCACTGCACAATGAATATTGTATCTCATCATGAAACATGAAATGAGATGCGATATCTCCTTTTAAGAAGCATTAGAACCCTATTGCATCGATACGTAGACATCTGGAAACGCTATTTCATGGCAAGGAAGAGTCGCATTGACATTCTTTTGAAGTGAATACGAGGTATACATGACACTTCGCAATCAATATTATATCTTATCATGAAACATACAAATGAGATGCGAAATCGCGACTTAAGAAGCATTAGAACCCTATTGCTACGATACGTAGACATCTGAAAAAGCTATTTCCTAGCATGGAAGTGTCGCATTTACATTCTACTGTAGCGAATACGAGGTATACATGACACTTTGCAATGAATATTATATCTTAACACGAAACATAGAAATGAGATGGGATATCTCGTTATGAGAAGCATTAGAACTCTATTGTTACGATACGTAGGCATCTGCAAACGATATTTCCTAGCATGGAAGTGTCGCTTTTTCTATCTTTTGAAGTGAATACGAGGTATACATAACACTCGAAAATGAATATTATATCTTTTCATGAAACATAGAAATGAGATGCGATATCTCGTTCCAAGAAGCATTAGAACTCTATTGCATCGATACGTAGACATCTGGAAACACTATTTCATTGCAAGGAAGAGTCGCATTTACATTCATTTGAAGTGTAGACGAGACATACGTGACACTTCGCAATGAATATTATATCTTATTATGACACATAGAATTGAGATGCGATATTGCATTTTGGGAAGCATTAGAACCCTAGTGCAACGATACGTAGACATCTGCAAACGCTATTTAATAGCAAGGAAGTTTCGGATTTACATTCTTTTGAAGTGAATACGTGGCATACATAACACTCCACAAAGAATATTATATGTTATCACGAAACATAGAAATGAGAAGCGATATCGCGATTTAAGAAGCACTAGAACCCTATTGCTTAGATATGTAGACACCTGCAAACTCTATTTCCTAGCAAGGGAGGGTCGCATTTACATTCTTTTGTAGTGAATACCTGGTATACATAACACTCCACAATGAATATTATATCTTATCATGAAACATTGAAATAAGAAGCGAATTCGCGATTTAAGAAGCATTATAACTCTATTGCTTCGAGTCGTAGACGTCTGCAAACGCTACTTCCTAGCAAGGAAGTGTCGCATTTACATTCGTTTGATGTGAGTACGAGGTATACAAGTCACTTTGCAATGAATATTATATCTTATAATGAAACATAGAAATGAGATGCGGTATCTCGTTTTAAGAAGCATTATAGCTCTCTTGCTACGATACGTAGACATCTGCAAACGCTATTCCCTAGCATGGAAGTGTCGCATTTACATTCACTGGAAGTGTATGCGAGCTATACATGACACTTCGCAATGAATATTATATCCTATAATTAAGCGTAGAACTGAGATACGATTTCGCGTTTTGTGAAGCATTAGAACACCATGGCTACGATAAGTAGACATCTGCAAACGCTATTTCCTAGCAAGGAAGTGTCGCATTTACATTGTTTTTAAGTGAATACGAGGTATACATGACATTTCGCAATGAATATTGTATCTTATGATGAAACATACAAATGAGATGCGATATCGCGTTTTAAGAAGAATTAGAACTCTATGGCTACGGTACATAGACATCTGCAAACGCTATTTCCTAGCAAGGAAGTGACGCATTATCATTCTTTTGAAGTGAGTACGAGGTATACATAACACTCCATAATGAATATTATATCTTATCATGAAACATAGAAATGAGATGCGATATCGCTATTTAAGAAGCAGTAGATCTCTATTGCTTCGATACGTAGACATCTGCCAACGCTATTTCCTAGCAAGGAAGTGTCGCATTTACATTCATTTGAAGTGTATGCGTCGTATACAAGACACTTCGCAATGAATATTATATCTTATCATGAAACATAGAAATGAGATGCGATATCGCGTTTTGAGAAACATTACAACACTAATGCTACGATACGTAGACATCAGCAAACGCTATTTCCTAGCAAGGGAGTGTCGCATTTACATTCATTTTAAGTGAATACGAGGTATACATGACACTTCGCAAAGAATTTTATATCTTATCATGAAACAAAGAAATGAGGTGCGATATCGCGTTTTAAGAAGCATTAGACCTATATTGCTACGATACGTAGATATCTGGATACGCTATTTCCTAGCAAGGAAGCGTCGCATTCATATTTGTTTGAAGTGAATACGTGATATACATAACACTCCACATCGAATATTATATCTCATCATGATACATAGAAATGAGATGCTATATGGCGATTTAAGAAGCATTAGAACCCCATTGCTTCGATACGTAGACATCTGGAAACGCTAATTCCTAGCAAGGAAGTGTCGCATTTACAAACTTCTGAAGTGAATACGATGTATACATGACACTTCGCAATGAATATTATATCTTATCATGAAACATAGAAATGAGCAGCGATATCACGTTTTGAGAAGCATTAGAATTCCATTGCTACGATACGTAGACAACTGCAAACGCTATTTCCTACCAAGGAAGTGTCGCACTTACATTCTTTTGAAGTGAATACGAGGTATACATGACACTTTGCAATGAGTATTATATCTTATCATGAAACATAGAAATGAGATGCGATATCCCGTTTTATGAAGCATTAGAACTCTATTGCTTCGATACGTGGACATCAGGAAACGCTACTTCCTAGCAAGGAAGTGTCGCATTTACATTCTTCCTAAGAGTAGACGAGATATCCATAACCATTCGCAATGAACATTATATCTTATCATGAAACATAGAAATGAGGAGCGATATTACGTTTTAAGAAGCACTAGAACTCTATTGCTACGTTACGTAGACAACTGCAAACGCTGTTTCCCTGCAAGGAAGTGTAGCACTTACATTCTCTTGAAGTGAATACGAGGTATAGGTGACACGTCGCAATGAATATTATATCTTATCACGGAACATAGAAATGCGATGCGATGTCGCGTTTTAAGAAGCATTAAAACACTATTGCTTCTATGCGATGTCATCTGGAAACGCTATATCCTAGCAAGTGTCGCATTTACGTTCTTTTGAGGTGAATACGAGGTATATATATCACTCCAGAATGAATATTGTATCTTATCCCGAAACATAGAAATGAGGTGCGACATCGCGATTTAAGAAGCATTAGAACTCAATTGCTACGGTACGTAGACATCTGCAAACGCTATTCCCTAGCAAGGAGGTGTCGCATTTACATTCATCTAAAGTGAATACGATGTATACATAACACTCCACAATGAATATTATATCTTATCATGAAACATAGGAATGAGATGCGATATCGCGTTCTAAGAAGCATTAGAACACTATTGCTTTGATACGTAGATATCTGGAAACGTAGTTTCCTAGAAAGGAAGTGTCTCATTTACATACATTTCATGTATAGACGATGAATACAAAACCCTTCGCAATGAATATTATATCTTAACATGAAACATAGAAATGAGATGCGATGTCGCGTTTTAAGAAGCACTAGAACGCTATTGCTTCGATACGTAGACATCTGCAATCGCTATTTCCAAGCATGGAAGTGTCGCATTTACATTCATTTGAAGTGAAGACGAGGAATACGTGATGCTTCGCAATGAATAATATATCTTACCATAAAACATAGGAATGAGATGCGATATCTCGTTTTAAGAAGCATTAGAACTCTATTGCTTCGATTTGTAGACATCTGCAAACGCTATTCCCTAGCAAGGAAGTGTCGCATTTACATTCATTTGAAGTGTATGCGAGGTATACGTGGTACTTCGCAATGAATAATAAATCTTACCATGAAACATTGGAATGAGATGCTATATCTCGTTTTAAGAAGCATTATAACACGCTTGCTACGATACGTAGACATCTGCAAACGCTATTTCCTAGCAAGGAAGCGTCGCATTTACATTCTATTGAAGAGAAAACTAGGTATACATGACACTTCGCAATGAATATTATATCTTATCATGAAACATAGAAATGAGATGCGATATCTCGCTTTAAGAAGCATTAGAACCCTATTTCTACGATACGTAGACATCTGCAAATGATATATCCTAGCAAGGAAGTGTCGCATTTACATTCATTTCAAGCGTATGCGAGTTTTACAAGACACTTCGCACTGAATAAGATATTTCATAATGAAACATAGAAATGAGTTGCGATATCGCGTTTTGAAAAGCATTAGAACTCTAATGATACGATACGTAGACATCTGCATACGCTATTTCCTAGCAAGGAAGTGTCGCATTTACATTCATTTGAAGTGTATGCGAGGTATACATGACACTTCGCAATGAATATTATATTTTATAATGAAACATAGAATTGAGATGCGATATCGCGTTTTAAGAAGCATTAGAACTCTATTGCTGTAATACGTAGACATCTGTAAACGCTATTTCCTAGCAAGGAAGTGTCGCATTTACATTCATTTGAAGTGTAGACGAGATATACATAACACTACACAATGAATATTATATCTTGTAATGAAACATAGAAATGAGATGCGGGATCGCGTTTTAAGAAGCATTAGAACACTATTGCTTTGATACATAGACATCTGCAGACGGCATTTCCTAGCAAGGAAGTGTCGCATTTACATTCTCTCGAAGAGAATACGAGGTATACATAACACTCCGCAATGAATATTATATCTTATCATGAAACATAGAAATGAGGAACGATTTCGCGTTTTAAGAAGCATTAGAACTCTATTGCTTCGATACGTAGACATATGCCATCGATATTTCCTAGCAAGGAAGTGTCGCATTTATATTCATTTGAAGTGTATTCCAAGTATACATGAGACTTCGCTATGTATATTATATCCTATCATGAAACATAGAAACGAGATGCGATATTTCGTTTAAGAAGCATTAGAACTCTATTGCTACGATACGTAGACATGTGCAAACGCGATTTCCTAGCAAGAAGTGTCGCAGTTACATTCCTTCGAAGTGAATACGAGGTATACATAACACTGCACAATGAATATTATATCTTATCATGAAACGTAGAAATGAAATGCGATATCTCGATTGAAGAAGCATTAGAAATCAATTGCTTCGATACGTAGACATCTGCAAACGCTACTTCCTAGCAAGGAAGTGTCGCATTTACATTCATTTGAAGTGTGCCCGAGGTACACATAACACTGCACAGTGAATATTATATCTTATCATGAAACATAGAAATGAACTGCGATATCGCGATATAAGAAGCATTGGAACTCTAATGCTACGATACGTAGACATCTGCAAACGCTACTTCCTAGCAAGGAAGTGTTGCACTTACATTCTTTTGAGGTGAATACAGGGTTTACATAGCACTCCACAATGAATGTTATATCTTATCACGAAACATAGAAATGAGATGCGATATCGCGTTTTAAGTAGCATTAGAACACTATTGCTTCGATACGTAGACATCTGGAAACGCCATTTCCTAGCAAGGATGTGTCGCATTTACATTCATTTGAAGTGTATGCGAGGTATACATGACACTTCGCAATGAATATTATATCTTGTCACGAAACATAGAAATGGGATGCCATATCGCGTTTTAAGAAGCATTGGAACTCTATTGCTTCGATACATAGACATCTGAAAACGCTACTTCCTAACAAGGAAGTGTCGCCTTTACATTCTTTTGAAAGGAATACAAGGTATACATGACACTCCACAATGAATATTATATCTTATCATGAAACATAGAAATGAGATGCGATATCGCGTTTTTAGAAGCATTAGAACTCTTGCTACGATACGTATACATCTGCAAACGCTATTTCCTAGCAAGGAAGTGTCGCATTTACATTCCCTTGATGTGAATACGAGGTTGCATACCACTATACTATGGATATTATACCTAATCACGAAACATAGAAATGATATGCGATATCGCTATTAAGAGGTATTAAAACTCTACTGCTTCGATACGTAGAAAGCAGCAAACGCTACTTCCTAGCAAGGAAGTGTCGCATTTACATACATTTGAACTGTATACGAGGTATACGTAACACTTCGCAATGAGTATTATATCTTATCCTGAAACAGAAATGAGGTGCGGTATCTCGTTTTACGAAACATTAGAACTCTATTGCTTCGATACGCAGACATCTGCCAACGCTATTTCCTAGCAAGGAAGTGTCGCATTTACATTCTTCTGAAGTGAATACAAGGTATATATGACACTTCGCAATTAATATTATACCTTATCATTAAACACAGAAATGAGATGCGATATCTCGTTCTAAGAAGCATTAGAACTCTACTGCTTCGATACGTAGACACCTGCCCATACTATCTCCTAGCAAGGAAGTGTTGCATTTACATTCTTTTGAAGTCAATACGAGGTATACATAACACTGCACAATGTATATTATATCTTATCGTGAAACATAGAAAAGAGATGCGATATCGCGATTTAGGAAGCATTGGAACTCTATTGCTTCGATACGTAGACATGTGCAAACGCTGTTTCCTAGCAAGGAAGTGTCGCACTTACATTCATTTGAAGTGTATGCGAGGTATACAAGACACTTCGCTATGAATATTATATCTTATCATGAAACATAGTAATAAGGTGCGATATCGCGTTCTAAGAAGGATTAGAACTCTATTGCTACGATGCGTAGACATCTGTGAACGCTATTTCCTAGCAAGGAAGTGTCGCATTTACATTCTTTTGAAGTGAGTACGAGGTATACATAACACTCCACAATGAATATTATATCTTATCATGAAACATAGAAATCAGATGCGATATGGCGATTTAAGAATCATTAGAACTCTATTGCTTCGATACGTAGACATCTGCAATCGCTATTTCCTAGCAAGGAAGTGTCGCATTTATATTCTTTTGAAGTAAATGCGAGGTATACATAACATTGCACAATGAATATTATATATTATCATGAAACATAAAAATGGGATGCGATATCGCTGTATAAGATGCACTGGAACTTTATTGCTTCGATACGTAGACATCTGCAAACGCTATTTCCTAGCAACGAAGTGTCGCATTTACATTCAGTTGAAGTGTTTGCGAGGTGTACATGACACTTCGCAATGAATATTATATCTTATCATAAAACATAGAAATGAGGAGCGATATCTCGTTCTAAGAAGCATTAGAACTCTACTGCTTCGATACGTAGACACCTGCCAAAAATTTCGCCTAGCAAGCAAGTGTCGCATTTACATTCTTTTGAAGTCAATACGAGGTATACATAACACTGCACAGTGAATATTATATCTTATCATGAAACATAGAAATGAGATGCGATATCGCGATATAAGAAGCATTGGAACTCTATTGCTTCAATACGTAGACATCTGCAAGCGCTTCTTCCTAGGAAGGAAGTGTCGCATTTACATTCTTTTGAAGTGAATACGAGGTATACATGACGCTCTCAATGAATATTATATATTATCATAAAACATACAAATGAGATGCGATATCGCGTTTTAAGAAGCATTAGATCTCTATAGCTACGATACGTAGACATCAGCCGACGCTATTTCCTAGCAAGGAAGTGTCGCATTTACATTCATATGAAGTGTATGCGAGGAGTACATAAAACTTCGCAATGAATATTATATCTTATGATGAAACATTGAAGAGAGATGCGATATCGCGGTTTTAGAAGCATTAGAACTCTATTGCAACGATGCGTAGATATCTGCAAACGCTATTTAATAGCAAGGAAGTGTCGCATTTTCATTCATTTGAAGTGAATACGAGGTATACATAACACTGCACAATGAATATTATATCTTATCATGAAACATAGAAATGAGATGCGATATCGCGATTTAAGAAGCATTAGGACTCTAATGCTACGATACGTAGACATGTGCAAACGCCATTTCCTAGCAAGGAAGTGTCGCATTTACATTCTTTTGAAGTGAATACGAGGTTTATATAACCCTCCACTATGAATATTATATCTTGTCATGAAACATAGAAATGAGATGCGGTATCCCGTTTAAAGAAACATTAGAACTTTGTTGCTACGATACGTAGACATCTGCAAACGCTATTTCCTAGCAAGGAAGATTCGCATTTACATTCCTTCGAAGTGAATAAGTGGTATACATGACACTTCGCAATGAATAATAAATCTTAACAGGAGACATAGAAATGAGATGCGATATCGCAATTTAAGAAGCATTAGAACTCTATTGCTTCGATACGGCGACATCTGCAAACGTCATTACCAAGCAAGGAAGTGCCGCATTTACATTCATCTGAAGTGTATGCGAGGTGTAAGTGACACTTCGCAATGAATATTATGTCCTATCATGAAACATAGAAGTGAGATGCGATATCACGATATAAGAAGCATTAGAACTCTATTTCTACGATACGTAGACATCAGCAAACGCTATTTCCAAGCATGGAAGTGTCGCATTTAAATTTTTTGATGTGAATGCCAGGTATACATGACACTTCGCAAAGAATATTAAATCTTATCATGAAACATAGAATTGAGATGCAATATCGCGTTTTGAGAAACATTAGAACTCTGCCGCTACGATACGTAGACATCTGCAAACGCTATTTAATAGCAGGGAAGTGTCGCATTTACATTCTATTGAAGTGAATACGAGGTATACATGACACATTGCAATGAGTATTATTTCTTATCATGAAACATAGACATAAGATGCGATATGGCGATTCAAGAAGCATTAGAACTCTATTGCTACGATACGTAGATATCTGCAGACGCTATTTCCTAGAAAGAAAGTGTCGCATTTACATGCTTTTGAAGTGAATACGAGGTATTCATAACAGTCCACAATGAATATTATATCTTATAATGAAGCATATAAATGAGGAGCGATTTCGCGTTTTAAGAAGCATTAGAACTCTATTGCTACTGTACGTAGACATCTGCAAACGCTAATTCCTAGCAAGGAAATGTCGCATTTTCAATCTTTAGAAGTGAATACGAGGTATACATAACACTCCAGAATGAGTATTATATCTTATCATGAAACATAGAAGTGAGATGCGATATCGCCTTTTAAGAAGCATTAGAACTCTATCGCTACGATACGTAGACATCTGCAAACGCTATTTCCTAGCATGGAAGTTTCGCATTTACATTCTTTTGAAGTGAGTACGAGATATACATGACACTTCGCAATGAATATTATATCTTATCTCGAAACATAGAAGTGAGATGCTATATCGCGATTTAAGAAGCACTACAACTCTATTGCTACGATGCGTAGACATCTGCAAACGTTATTTTCTAGCAAGGATGTGTCGCATTTACATTCTTTTGAAGTGAATACGAGGTATACATAACATTCCACAATGAATATTATATCTCATTACGAAACATAGAAATGAAATACGACTTCTCGTTTTAAGAAGCATTAGAACGCTATTGCTACGATACGTAGACATCTGCAAATGCTATTTCCTATCATGGAAGTGACGCATTTACATTCTTTTGAAGTGAATACGAGATATACATGACACATCGGAATGAATATTATATCTTATCATGAAACATAGGAATGAGTTGCGATATCGCGTTTTGAGAAGCATTAGAACACCAATGCTTCGATACGTAGACATCTGCAAGCGCTACTTCCTAGCAAGGAAAGTGCCGCTTTTACATTCTTCTGAAGTGAATACGAGATATACATGACACTTCGCAGTGAATATTATATCTTATCATGAAACACAGAAGTGAGATGCGATATCGCGTTTTAAGAAGCATTAGAACTCTATTGCTACGATACGTAGACATTTGCAAACGTTATTTTCTAGCAAGGAAGTGTCGCATTTACATTCTTTTGAAGTGAATACGAGATATACATGACACTTCGCAATGAATATTATATCTTATCATGAAACATAGGAATGAGTTGCGATATCGCGTTTTGAGATGAATTAGAACTCTATTGCTACGATACGTAGACATCTGCAAACGCAATTTCCTAGCAAGGTAGTGTCGCATTTACATCCTTCTGAAGTGAATACGAGATATACGTGACACATCGGAATGAATATTATATCTTATCATGAAACATAGGGATGAGTTGCGATATCGCGTTTTGAGAAGCATTAGAACACTATTGCTTCGATACGTAGACATCTGCAAGCGCTACTTCCTAGGAAGGAAGTGCCGCTTTTACATTCTTGTGATGTGAGTACGAGGTATACATGACACTTCGCAATGAATATTATATCTTATCATGAAACGTAGAAGTGAGATGCGATATCGCGTTTTAAGAAGCATTAGAACTCTATTGCTACAATACGTAGACATCTGCAAACGCTATTTCCTAGTTAGGAAGTGTCGCATTTACATTCTTGTGAAGTGAAATCGAGGTATACATGACACTTCGCAATGAATATTATATCTTATCATGAGGCATAGTAATGATACGCGATATCGCGTTTTTAAGAAGCATTAGAACTTTATTGCTACGATACGTAGACATCTGTAAACTCTATGTCCTAGCATGGAAGTTTCGCATTTACATTCTTTTGAAGTGAAAACGAGACATACATGACACTTCGCAATGAATATTATATCTTATCATGAAACATAGAAATGAGATGCGATATCGCGTTTTAAGAAACATTAGAACTCTGTTGCTTCGATACGTAGACATCGGGAAACGTAATTTCCTAGAAAGGAAGTGTCGCATTTACATTCTCTTGAGAGGAATACGATGTATACATGACACTTCGCAATGAATACTATATCTTATGATGAAACATAGAAATGAGATGCGATGTGGCGATTCAAGAAGCATTAGAACTCTATTTCTTCGATACGTAGATATCTGCAAACCTTATTTCCTAGCAAGGAAGTGTCGCATTTACATTCTTTTGAAGTGAATACGAGGTGTCACGTCCGGCGAAACTATTTTCTTTTGCTCCGGATGCTTTACGACACGAGCCTATTTTTCGGTAATTCGGTCCGCGGGAACGTGTTAAGACCGGGTCCGACAATTTCGGCTGACGCGACACTAGCGAAAACACTCGCGATAATAAGGGAATGACCCTACCTTTCGATGACTTCTCTCTCGATTTGTACGTAGAAACGGCGTGGAGGATCGTTCGCTGGGATCGTAGCGGATTTCGTTCTGTTGGCTGCTACGGAAATCTCGATCAGTCGCCAGCGAAGAGGAGGACGGCGGTCGGAATTCAGCGATGATGCTGAATGTGGCAGAATCGGCGTGATGCGTCGTGGTGTCTGGATCGGAAGCGTCGACGGTCGCTTCGGAAAGCGGCGTCTGGGCTGGTGCGATGGTAGGTCGCTGGTATACGAGGACTCTCGGAACGCCCTCCAAATATTCACGCACAAGTGATCGTATGAAATTCTTCCTACTCGCACGTCGCGTTCTTCGCAAACCGGAAGCACGATTCATTCACCAGGTTTTTCTGTACTATCGACTAAGATCTGAAGGATAGGCGGCGGTCTCAACGCCACAAAGCCGATTTCTATACTCCTTCAATTTGATGAAGAGCAACCCCAGTTGTATGGAAGAACCCGTGGAAGAATTCGTAGTTAAATGTAATGTTAAAAGTAGAACTAGTATTGTAAACACTTAATGATAAAATTAATGGATGTGGAAATAGTAGACTTGGTAAAAGAACTTGTACTTGGATATAGTAAAAGTAAAAATAAAATATATTCTAGGTTTAAAGTATACAAGAACTGGAATTATTCTAAGACTAAGACTAAGTTAAAATGGAAATAGAAATACGATGCCTGAACCCCACATTGAGGTGGCTAACGATCTATAACTAGAGGTTTCGACTCCTCGGTAGGAGATCTCGAGTCAGAGTGTGTGCTCTGGAGACGCGTCTCTGACCTCCTCGGTTCGCGGGACGCTACGGTCGCGGACGCTCGTGGTAGGGAGATGGCGGTCCCGCGAGTGGGGGACTCGCGTCTCGAGGGGGAGAGCGCGCGGTCTAGTGAGTGGGGACTCGCGGCTCGCGGTGGGGCTGGCGGCGCATGCCGCTGGCCGGACGCATCATACTTAGTGTAACTTAGATCTAGGAACTCTTATATATGCGTCATGATATGGTATGTATGTCCTAGCTTAGAAGTAATATATAGGTTCTAGCAGATCCGGTTCCCGGAATTGGAAAAGACCCCATTCAGGTGATGGGCTGCGGCTACGTCTTCCTGCAGGACGGAATCATCGGTGCGAGGGAGATAGGGCTGCCCGTCCATGGTGCGGGCGAGACAGGTATACTCGGTGGTGCGAGTGAGACACTGGTGCCCGGTACGAGCGAGACAGGTATACTCGGCGGTGCGAGTGAGGCAGCGGAACTCGGTGTGAGTGAGCGCGTGCAGGTATGCGCGCGCGAACACTTCCAGTTGCTGGTTCTGCAGGCGAGTTTGGCTGGTTGCGTGCGTCCAGGGGTTGATGCTGGGGGGTGCGAGGAGGTTCCTTTCTAGGAAATTACGTTCCCAGATATCTCTGTATCGAAGCCATAGAGTACTAATCCCCCTTAAAGCGCCATATCGCATCTCATTTCTATGTTTCGTGATAAGATATAAAATTCATTGTTGAGTGTTATCTATACCTCGCATTCACTTCAAAAGAATGTAAATGCGATACTTGCTTGCTACGAAGTAGCGTTTACAGACGTCTACGTATCGAAGCAATAGAGTTCTAATGCTCCTTAAATCGCGATACCGTAACTCATTTCTACGTTTCATGATAAGATATAATATTCATTGTGGTATGTTATGTATACCTCGTATTCTCTTCAAAAGAATGTAAATACGACACTTCCTTGCTAGGAAGTAGCGATGGCAGATGTCTACGTATCGAAGCAATAGTGTTCTAATGCTTCTTAAAACGCGAAATCGCTCCCCATTTATATGCTTCATGATAAGATATAATATTCATTGCGAAGTGTTGTGTACACCTCGACGCCACTTGGAAAGAATGTAAATGCGACACTTCCTTGCTGGGGAATAGCGTTTGCAGATGTCTACGTATCGAGGCAATAGGTTTCTAGTGCTTCTTAGAACGCAATATCGCATCTCACTTCTATGTTTCATGATAAGGTATAATACTCATTGCGAAGTGTTACGCATACCTCGTATACACTTCAAATGAATGAAAGTCCGAGACTTCCTTGCTAGGAAGTAGCGTTTGCAGATGTCTACGTATCGTAGCAGTAGAGTTCGAATGCTTCTCAAAACGCAATATCGCATCTCATTTCCATGTTTCATGATAAGAAATAATATTCAATGCGTAGTGTCTCGTAAACCTCGCATACACTTCAAACGAATGTAAATGCGACACTTCCTTGCTAGGAAATAGCGTTGGCAGATGTCTACGTATCGAAGCAGTAGAATTCTAATGCTTCTTGAAACGCGATATCGCATATCATTTCTTTGTTTCATGATGAGTTATAATATTCATTGCGAAGTGATATGTTGATCTCGTCTACGCTTCAAAAGAATGTAAATGCCACACTTCCTTGCCAGGAAATGCGTTTCCATATGTCTACGTAACGAAACAATAGGGTTCTAATGCTCCTTAAGACGCGATATCGCATGTCATTTCTATGTTACATGATTAGATATAATATTCGTTGCGAGGAGTTAAGTATACCTCGTCTGCATTTCAAAAGATTGTAAATGCCGCACTTCCTTGTATACCTCGTCTGCACTTCAACAGATTGTAAATGTCACCCTTCTTTGCTAGGAAATGTGCTTCCAGATGTCAGCGTACCGAGGAATTAGAGTTCTAATGTTTCTTAAAACATGATATCGCAACTCATTTCTATGTTTCAGGATTAGATATAATTTTCATTGCGAAGTTACATGTATACCTCGTATTAACTTCAAGAGAATGTAAATGCGACACTTCCTTGCCAGGAAATTGCGTTTGCAGATGTCTCAATATCGAAGCAATAGGGTTCTAATGCTTCTTACAACGAGATGTCGCATCTCATTTCTATGCTTCATGATATGATATAATATTCATTGCGAAGTGTTAAGTATACCTCGTTTTCACTTCAAAAGAATGTAAATGCGACACTTCCTTGCTAGGAAGTAGCGTTTGCAGATGCCTACGTATAGAAGCAATAGAGTTCTAATGCTTCTTAAATCGCCATATAGCATCTCATTTCTATGTTTCATGATAAGATATAATATTCATCGTGGAGTGTTATGTATACCGCGTATTCGCTTCAGATGAATGTATATGCGACACTTCCTTGCTAGGAAATAGCGTTTGCAGATGTCTACGTATCGAAGCAATAGATTTCTAATGCTTCTTAAATCGCCATATCGCATCTCATTTCTGTGTTTCATGATGAAATATAATATTCATTGTGGAGTGTTAAGTATACCTCGTATTCAGTTCAGAAGAATGTAAATGCGACGCTTCCTTGCTAGGATATAGGGTCTCCATATGTCGACGTATCGTAGCAATAGGGTTCTAATGCTTCTAGAAACGCGATATCGCATTTCATTTCTTTGTTTCATAATAAGATATAGTATTCATTGCGGAGTGTCATGTATACCTCGTTTTCACTTCAAAAGAACGTACATGCGAAACTTCCTTGCTAGGAAGTAGCGTTTGCAGATGTCTACGTATCGATGCAATAGAGTTCTAACGCTTCTTAAATCGCGAAATCGCATATCATTTCTATGTTTCATGATAAGATATAATGTTCATTGCGTAGTGGCATGTATACCACGCATACACTTCAAATGAATGTAAATGCGACCCTTCCTTGCTAGGATATAGCGATGGCATATGTCTACGTATCGAAGCAACAGAGTTCTAATGCTTCTTAAACCGAGATATCGCATCTCATTTCTATATTTTACGATAAGATATAGTATTCATTGCGAAGTGTCATTTATTCCTCGCATTCACTTAAAAAAAATGTAAATGCGACACTTCCTTGCTAGGAAATAGCGTTTGCAGATGTCAACGTATCGAAGCTATAGGGTTCTAGTGCTTCTTAGAATGCGATATCGCATCTCACTTCTATGTTTCATGATAAGGTATAATACTCATTGCGAAGTGTTACGCATACCTCGTATACACTTCAAATGGATGAAAGTCCGAGACTTCCTTGCTAGGAAGTAGCGATTGCAGATGTCTACGTATCGTAGCAGTAGAGTTCGAATGCTTCTCAAAACGCAATATCGCATCTCATTTCTATGTTTCATGATGAGAAATAATATTCAATGCGTAGTGTCTCGTAAACCTCGCATACACTTCAAACGAATGTAAATGCGACACTTCCTTGCTAGGAAATAGCGTTGGCAGATGTCTACGTATCGAAGCAGTAGAATTCTAATGCTTCTTAAATCGCCATATCGCATCTGATTTCTATGTTTCATGATAAGATATAATATTCATTGCGTAGTGGCATGTATACCACGCATACACTTCAAATGAATGTAAATGCGACGCTTCCTTGCTAGGATATAGCGATGGCATATGTCTACGTATCGAAGCAACAGAGTTCTAATGCTTCTTAAACCGAGATATCGCATCTCATTTCTATACTTTACGATAAGATATAATATTCATTGTGGAGTGTTATGTATACCACGTATTCACTTTAGATGAATGTAAGTGCGACACTTCCTTGCCAGGAAATAGCGTTTGCAGATGTCTACGTATCGTAGCAATAGAGATCTGGTGCTTCTGAAAACGCGATATCGCGTCTCACGTCTATGTTTCATGATAAGATATAATATTTATTGCGAAGTGACACTTATACCTCGCATAAACTTCAAATGAATGTAAATGCGACACTTCGTTGCTAGGAAATAGCGTTTGCAGATGTCTACGTATCGAAACAATAGAGTTCTAATGCTTCTTAGAACGGGACACGGCATGTCATTTCTATGTTTCATGATAAGATATAATATTAATTGCGAAGTGTCATGGATACCTCGTATTCACTTCAAAAGAATGTAAATGCGACACTTCCATTCTAGGAAATAGTGTTGGCAGATGTCTGCGTATCGTAGCAATAGAGATCTAGTGCTTCTTAAAACGCGATATCGCGTCTCACGTCTATGTTTCATGATAAGATATAATATTTATTGCGAAGTGACACTTATACCTCGCATAAACTTCAAATGAATGTAAATGCGACACTTCGTTGCTAGGAAATAGCGTTTGCAGATGTCTACGTATCGAAAAAATAGCGTTCTAATGCTTCTTAAAACTAGATGTCGCATCGCATTTCTATGTTTCATGATAAGATATAATATTCATAGCGAAGTGTCACGTACACCTCGTATTCGCTTCATAAGAATGTAAATGCGACACTTCCATGCTAGGAAATAGCGTTTGCATATGTCTACGTATCGCAGCAATAGTGTTCTAAAGCTTCCTAAAACAAGATATCGCATCTCATTCCTATGTTTCATGATAAGATATAATATTCATTGCGAAGTGCCACTTATACCTCGCATACACTTCAAATGAATGTAAATGCGACACTTCCTTTCTAGGAAATAGCGTTTGCAGATGTCTACGTATCGAAGCAATAGAGTTCTAATGCTTCATAGAACGGGATGTCGCATCTCATTTATATGTATCATGATAAGTTATAATATTCATTGCCGAGTGTCAAGTATACCTCTTATTCACTTCAAAAGATTGTAAATGCGACACTTCATGGCTCGGTAGTAGCGTTTGCAGATGTCTACGTATCGGATCAATAGAGTTCTAATGCTTCGTAAAACGCGATATCGCATCTCACTTCTATGTTTCATGATAAGATATAGTGTTCATTGCGAAGTGTCACTTATTCCTCGCATACACTTTAAATGAATGTAAATGCGACACTTCATTGCTAGGTGAAAGCGTTCGCAGATGTCTACGTAACGAAGCAGTAGAGTTCTAATGCTTCTTAAAACGGGATATCGTATCACATTTCTATGATTCGTGATAAGGAATAATATTCATTTCGAAGTGTCATGTATACCTCGTATTCACTTGAATAGAATGTAAATGCCACACTTCCCTGCTAGGACGTAGCGTCTGCAGATACCTACGTATCGTAGGAATAGAGATCTAATGCTTCTGAAAACGCGATATCGCATCTCATTTCTATGTTTCGTGATTAGATATTATATTCATTGCGAAGTGTCATGTATACCTTGTATTCACGTCAAAAGAATGTAAATGCGACTCTTCTTTGCTAGGAAATAGCGGTTGCAGATGTCTACGTATCGTTGCAATAGAGGTCCAATGCTTTTTAATTCGCGATATTGCATCTCATTCCTATGTTTCATGATAAGATATATTATTCACTGGGAAGTGTCATGTGTACCTCGTATTCACTTCAAAAGAATGTAAATGCGACACTTCCTTGCTAGGAAATGGCGTTTACACATGTCTACGCCCTGAAACAGGAGAGTTCTAATGCTTCTTAGAACGAGATGTCGCATCTCATTTCTATGTTTCAAGGTTAAATTAAATAATCATTACGAAGTGTCTCTTATACCTCGCATATACTTCAAACGAATCTAAATGTGACACTTCATTGCTAGGAAATAGCGTTTGCTGAACTCTACGTATCGTAGCAATAGAGTTCTAATGCTTCTCAAAACGAGATATCGCATCTCATTCCTATATTTCGTAATAAGGTATAGTATTTGTTGCGAAGTTTCACTTATACCTCGTATTCACTTCAAATGTATGTAAATGCGACACTTCCTTGCTAGAAAATGGTGTTTGCAGATGTTTACGTATCGAAGCAATAGATTCCTAATGCTTCTTAAAACGCGATATCGCATCTCGTTTCGATGTTTCATGACATGATATAGTATTCATTGCGAAGTGTTATGTATACCTCGTCTACACTTCAACATAATGTAAATGCCACACTTCCTTGCTAGGAAATGCGTTTCCAGATGTCTACGTCTCTAAGAAATATAGTTCTACAGCCTCTTAAAACGCGATATCGCATCTCATTTGTAAGTTTCATGCCAAGATATAATATGCATTGCGAAGTGTTACGTGTACATCGTCTGCACTTCAAAAGGATGTAAATGCAACACTTCCTTGCTAGGAAATAGCGTTTCCAGATGGCTACGTATCGAAGCAATAGAGTTCTAATGCTTCTTAAAACGCCATATCGCATCTCAGTTCTATGTTTCATGATAGGATATAATATTCATGCGACGAGTTATGTATACCTCGTCTACACTTCAAAAGAATGTAAATGCCACACATCCCTTCTAGAGAATTAGTTTCCAGATGTCTACATGTCGAAGCAATAAAGTACTAATGCTCCTTAGGACGCGACATCACATCTCATTCCTATGTTTCATGATAAGATATAATATTCATGCGAAGTGTTATGTGTACCTTGTCTACACTTCAAAAGAATGTAAGTGCAACACTTTCTTGCTAGGAAATAGCGTTTCCAGATATCTACATACCGAAGCAATAGAGTTCTAATGCATCTTCAAACGCGATATCGCAACTCATTTCTATGTATCATGATAAGATATAATATTCATTGCGAAGTGTCATGTATACCTTGCATACACTTCAAATGAATGTAAATGCGGCACTTCCTTGCTAGGAAATAGCGTTTGCAGATATCAACGTATCCAAGCAATAGAGCCCTAATGCTTCTTACAAACGCGATATTGCATCTCATTCCAATGTTTCATGATAAGACATAATACTAATTGCGAAGCGTTATGTATACCTCGTCTACACTTCAAAAGAATGTAAGTGCAACACTTTCATGCTAGGAAATTGCGTTTCCAGATATCTACATACCGAAGCAATAGAGTTCTAATGCATCTTCAAACGCGATATCGCAACTCATTTCTATGTATCATGATAAGATATAATGTTCATTGCGAAGTGTCATGTATACCTTGCATACACTTCAAATGAATGTAAATGCGACACTTCCTTTCTAGGAAATTACGTTTACAGGTGTCTACGTATCGTAGCAATAGAGTTCTAATGCTTCTCAAAACGCGATATCGCATCTCAGTTCTATGTTTCGTGATAAGATATAATATTCATTGTGGAGTGTTTTGTATACCTCGTATTCACTTCAAAAGAATGTGAGTGGGACACTTCCTTCCTAGGAAATAGCGTTTGCAGATGTGTACGTATCGTAGCAATAGTGTTCTAATGCTACTCAAAACGCGATATCGCATCTCATTTCTATGTTTCATGATAAGATATAATATTCACTGCGAAGTGTTATGTATATCTCGTCTACACATCAAATGAATGTAAATGCGACACTTCCTTTCATGGAAATAGCGTTTCCAGATGTCTAGGTGTCGAAACAATAGGGTTCTAATGCTTTTTAAATCGCGAAGTCGCATGTCATTCCTATGTTTCATGATAAGATATAATATTCATTGCGAAGTGTCACGTATACCTCGTATTCACATCAAAAGACTGTAATTGCGACACTTCCATGCTAGGAAATAACGTGTGCAGATGTCTAAGTATTGTAGCAATAGAGTTCTACTGCCTCTTAAGACGCGATATCGCATCACACTTCTATGTTTCATTATAAGATATAATATTCATTGCGAAGTGTAATGTATAGCTCGCATACACTTCAAATGAATGTAAATGCGACACTTCCTTTCCAGGAAATTACGTTTCCAGATGTCTTCGTATCGAAGCAATAGAGTTCTAACGCTTCTTAAAACGCGATATCGCATAACATTTCTATGTTGCGTGATAAGATATATTATTCATTGTGGAGTGTCGTGTATACCCCGTTTTCTCATCAATAGAATGTAAATGCGACTCTTCGTTGCTAGGAAATAGCGTTTCCAGATATCTGCGTGTCGTAGCAATAGAGCACTAATGCATCTTAAAAGGCGATATCGCATCTCATTTCTATGCTTCATGATAAGATATAATATTCATTGTGGAGTGTTAGGTATATCTCGTATTCACTACAAAAGAATGTGAATGCGACACTTCCTTGCTAGGAAATAGCGTTTGCAGATGTCTACGTATAATAGCAATAGAGTTCTAATGCTTCTCAAAACGCGATATCGCATGTCATTTCTATTTTTCATGATCAGATATAATATTCATTGCGAAGTGTCTTGTATACCTCGCATACACTTCAAATGAATGTAAATGCGACACTTCCTTGCGTGGAAATAGCGTTGGCAGATGTCTACGTATTGAAGCAATAGAGATCTATTGCTTCTTAAATAGCGACATCGCATTTCATTTCTATGTTTCATGACAAGATATAATATTCATTGCGGAGTGTCATGTATACCTCGTATGCACTTCAAAAGAATGTACAAGCGACACTTCCTTGCTAGGAAGTAGCGTTTGCACATGTCTACGTATCGAAGAAGTAGAGTTCTATTGTCCCTTAAGTCGTGATATCGCATCTCATTTCTATGTTTCACGATAAGGTATAATATTCATTGTGCAGTGTTATGTTTATCTCGTCTACACTTCAAATGAATGTAAATGCGACACTTCCTTGCTAGGAAATAGCGTTGTCACATGTCTCCGTATCGAAGCAATAAAGTTCTAATGCTTCTTAAATCGCCATATCGCATTTCATTTCTATGTTTCATGATGATATAATATTCATTGCGATGTGTGATGTAAACCTCGTATTCTCTTCAAAAGAATGAAAATGCGACACTTCCTTGCTAGGAAATAGCGTTTGCAGATGTCTACTTATCGTAGCAATAGAGTTTTAATGCTTCTTAAAACGCAATACCGCACCTCACCTCTATGCTTCATGATGATACAATATTCATTGCGAAGTGTTATGTAAACCTCGTATTCCCTTCAAAAGAATGTAAATGCGACACTTCCTTGCAAGGAAATAGCGTTCGCACATGTCTACTTATTGTAGCAATAGTGTTCTAATGCTTCTTAAAACGCAATACCGCACCTCACTTCTATGTTTCATGATGATATAATATTCATTGCGAAGTGTCATGTATACTTCGTATTCACATCAAAGGAATGTAAATGCGACACTTCGTTGCTAGGATATAGCGATGGCAAATGTCTACGTATCGAAGCAACAGAGTACTAATGCTTCTTAAAACGAGATATCGCATCTCATTTCTATGTTTTATGATAAGATATGATATTCATTGTGCAGTGTTATGTATATCTCGTATTCACTTCAAAAGAATGTAAATGCGACACTTCCTTGCTAGGAAATATCGTTTGCAGATGTCTACGTACCGTAGCAATAGAATTCCAATGCTTCTCCAAACGCGATATTGCATCTCATTTCTATGTTTCATGACAAGATATAATATTCATTGCGAAGTGTCATGTATACCTCGCATACACTTCAAATGAATGTAAATGCGACACTTCCTGGCTTGAAAATAGCGTTTGCAGATGTCTACGTATCGAAGCAATAGGGTTCTAATGTTTCTTAAGACGAGATATCGCACCTCATTTCTGTTTTAGGATAAGACATAATAATCATGGCGGAGTGTCATGTATACTTCCTATTTACTTCAAAAGAATGTATATGCGACACTTCCTTGCTAGGAAGTAGCGTTTGCAGATGTCTACGTTTCGAGGCAACAGAGTTCTAATGCTTCTTAAATCGTCATATCGCATCTCATTTCCATGTTTCATGGCATGATATAATATTCATTACGAAGTGCCATGTATACCTCGTATTCCTCTCAAAAGAATTTAAATGCGACACTTCCTTGCTAGGAAGTAGCGTTTGCAGATGTCTACGTATCGAAGCAGTAGAGTTCTAATGCTTCCTAAACCAAATATCGCATCTCATTTCTATGTTTCATGACAGGATATAATATTCATTGCGAAGTGTCATGTACACCTGGAATACACTTCAAATGAATGTAAATGCGACACTTCCTTGCTAGGAAATAGCGCTGGCAGATGTCTGCGTATCGAAGCAGTAGAGTTCTAATGCTTCTTAAACCAAATATCGCATCTCATTTCTATGTTTCATGATAAGATATTATATTCATTGCGAAGTGTCTTGTATACCTCGCATACACTTCAAATGAATGCAAATGCAACATTTTCTTGCTAGGAAATGGCGTTTGCAGATGTCTACGTATCGTAGCATTAGAGTTCTAATGCTCCTTAAAACGCAATATCGCATCTCATTTCTATGCTTCATGATAAGATATAATATTCATTGTAGAGTGTTATGTATACCTCGTATTCACCTCAAAAGAATGTAAATGCGATACTTCCTTGCTAGGAAATAGCGTTTGCAGATGTCTACGAGTCGAAGCAATAGTGTTCTAATGCTTCTTAAAACGCGATATCGCATCTCATTTCTATGTTTCATGATAAGATATAATATTCATTGCGAAGTGTCACTTATACCTCGTGCTCACTTCAAAAGAATGTAAATGCGGCACTTCCTGGCTAGGAAATAGCGTTTCCAGATATCTACGTATCGTAGCAATAGAGTTCTGATGCTTCTTAAAACGCGGTATCACATCACATTTCTATGTTTCATGATAAGATATAATATTCATTGCGAAGTTTCATGTATTCCTCGTATTCACTTCAAATGAATGTAAATGCGACACTTCCTTGCTAGGAAGTAGCGTTTGCAGTTGTCTACGTATCGTAGCAACCGTGTTATAATGCTTCTTAAAACGAGATATAGCATCTCATTCCTATGTTTCATGATAACATATAATATTCATTGCGAAGTGTTATGTATACCTCGCATACACTTCAAATGAATGTAAATGCGACACTTCCTTGCTAGGAAATAGCGTTTGCAGATGTCTGCGTGTCGAAGCAATAGTGTTCTAATGCTTCTTAAAACGCGATATCGCAACTCATTTCTATGTTTCATGATAAGATATAATATTCATTGCGAAGTGTCATGTATACCTCGCATACACTTCAAACGAATGTAAATGCGTCACTTCCTGCCTAGGAAATAGCGTTGGCAGATGTCTACGTATCGAAGCAATAAAGTTCTAATGCATCTTAAATCGCGATATCGCATCTCATTTCTATGCTTTATGATAATATATAATATTCATTGTGCAATGTTATGTATACCTCGCATTCACTTCAAAATAATGTAAATGCGACACTTCCTTGCCAGGAAATAGCGTTTGCAGATGTCTACGTATCGTAACAATAGAGCTCTAATGCTCCTTAAATCGCGATATCGCATTACATTTCTATGATTCTTTATAAGGTATGATATGCATTGGGGAGTGTTAGGTATACCTCGTATTCACTTCAAAGGAATGTAAATGCGACACTTCATTGGTAGGAAATAGCGTTTGCAGATGTCTACGTATCGTAGCAGTAGAGTTCTAATGCTTCTTAAAACGCGATATAGCATCACATTCCTATGTTTCATGATAGGATACAATATTCACTGCGAAGTGCCACTTATACCTCGCATACACTTCAAATGAATGTAAATGCGACACTTCATCGCTAGGAAATAGCGTTTGCAGAAGTCTACGTATAATAGCAATAGAGTTCTAATGCTTCTCAAAACGCGATATGGCATCTCATATCTATGCTTCATGATAAGATATAATATTCATTGCGAAGTGCCACTTATACCTCGCATACACTTCAAATGAATGTAAATGCGACACTTCATTGCTAGGAAATAGCGTTTGCAGATGTCTCCGCGTCGAAGCAATAGAGTTCTAATGCTTCTTAAAACGAGATGTCGCATCTCATGTCTATGTTTCACGAAAAGATATAATATTCATTGCGAAGTATCATGTATACCTCGAATTCACTTCAAAAGAATGTAAATGCGACACTTCCGTGCTAGGAAATAGCGTTTGCAGATGTCTACGTATCGTAGCAATAGGGTTCTAATGCTTCTTAAAGTGTGATATCGCATCTCACTTCTATGTTTCATGGTAAGATAAAATAATCATTGCGAAGTGTCACATATACCTCGCATACACATCAAATGAATGTAAATTCGACACTTCATTGCTAGGAAATAGCGACTGCAGATGTCTACGTATCGCAGAAATAGTGCTCTAATGCTTCTTAAAGCGCGATATCGCATCACATTTCTATGTTTCATGATAAGATATAATATTCATTGCGAAGTGTCATGTATACCTCGTATTCACTTCAAAAGAATGTAATGCGACACTTCCTTTCTAGGAAATAGCGTTTCCCGATGTCTACGTATCGAAGCAATAGATTTCTAATGCTCCTTAAAACGGGATATCGCATCTCACTTCTATGTTTCATGACGAGATGTATTATTCATTACCAAGTGTCATGTATACCTCGTATTCACTTCAAAAGAATGCAAACGCGACACTTCCGCTCTAGGAAATAGCTATTCCCGATGTCTACGTTTCGAAGCAATAGAGTTCTAATGCTTCTTAAAACGCGATATCGCATCTCATTTCTATGTTTCGTGATAAGATATAATATTCATTGTGGAGTGTTATGTATACCTCGTATTCACTTCAAAAGAATGTAAATGCGACACATCCTTGCTAGGAAGTTACGCTTGCAGATGTCTACGTATCGAAGCAATAGAGTTCTAATGCTTCTTATATCGCCATAACGCATCTCATTTCTATGTTTCATGATAAGATATAATATTCATTGTGCAATGTTATGTATACCTCGTATTCACTTCAAAAGAATGATAATGCGTCACTTCCTTGCTAGGAAATAGCGTTTGCAGGTGTCTATGTATCGTAGCAATAGAGTTCTAATTGTTCTTAAAACGATATATCGCATCTCATTTCTATGTTTCATGATAAGATACAATATTCATTGCGAAGTGTCATGTATACCTCGTACTCACTGCAAAACAATGTAAATGCGACACTTCCTTGCTAGGAAATAGCGTTTACAGATGTCTACGTATCGCAGCATTAGAGTTCTAATGCTTCTTAAATGGCGATATCGCATCTCATTTCTATGTTTCATGATAAGATACAATATTCAAGTTGGAGTGATATGTATACCTCGCGTTCACCACAAAAGAATGTTAATGGGACACTTCCGTGCTAGGAAATAGCGTTTGCAGATGTCTACGTATCGAAGTAATAGAGTTCTAATGCTTCTTAAAACGTGATATCGCATCTCACTTCTATGTTTCATGATGAGAGATAATATTCATTGCGAAGTGTCATGTATACCTCGTATTCACTTCAAAAGAATGTAAATGCGACACTTCCTTCCTAGTAAATAGCGTTTGCAGAAGCCTACGTATCGTAGCAATAGAGTTCTTATGTTTCGTAAAACGCAATATCGCATCTCATTTCTATGTTTCATGGTAAGATATAATTTTCATTAGGAAATGTCATGATACCTAGCATACACTTCAAATGAATGTAAATGCGACACTTCCGTGCGAGGAAATAGCGTTTGCAGATGTCTACGTATCGAAGCAATAGAGTTCTAATGCTTCTTAAAACGTGATATCGCATCTCACGTCTATGTTTCGTGATAGGATATGATTTTCATTGCGAAGTGCCATACACTTCAAATGAATGTAAATACGAATCTTCATTGCTAGGAAATAGCGTTTGCAGATGTCTACGTATCGAAGCAATAGTGTTCAAATGCTTCTTAATACGCGATATCGCATCACATATCTATGTTTCATGATAAGCTATAACATTCTTTGTGCAGTGTTATGTATACCTCGTATTGACTTCAAAAGAATGTAAATGCGACACTTCCTTGCTGGGAAATAGCGGCTGCAGATGACTACGTATCGTAGCAATAGTGTTCTAATGCTTCTTAAGACGCGATATGGCGTCTCATTTCTATGTTTCATTATAAGATATAATATTCATTGCGAACTGTCATGTATACCTCGCATACACTTCAAATGAATGTAAATGCTACACTTCCTTGCTAGGAAGTAGCGTTTGCAGATGTCTACGTATTTAGCAATAGAGTTCTAATGCATCTTAGAACGCCGTATCGCATCTCATTTCTATGTCTCATGACAAGATATAATATTCATTGCGAAGTGTCATGTATACCTTGTATTTACCTCAAAAGAATGTAGATGCGACACTTCCTTACTAGGAATTAGTGTTTGCAAATGTCTACGTATCGTAGCAATAGAGTTCTAATGCTTCTTAAAACGTGATATGGATACTCATTTCTATGTTTCATTGTAAGATAAAATAATCATTGCGAAGTGTCACTTATACCTCGCATACCCTTCAAATGAATGTAAATGCGACACTTCATTGCTAGGAAATAGCGTTTGCAGATGTCTATGTATGGAAGAAATAGAGTTCTAAAGCTTCTAAAAACAAGATGTCGCATTTCATTTCTATGTGTCATGATTAGATATAATATTCATTGCGAAGTGTCATGCATACCTTGTATTCACTTCAAAAGAATGTAAATGCGACACTTCCATGCTAGGAAATAGCGTTTGCAGAAGCCTACGTATCGTAACAATAGTGTTCTAATGCTTCTTAAAACGGGATACCGCAACTCATTTCTATGTATCATGATAAGATATAATATTCATTGCGAAGTTACATGTATACTTCGTATTCACTTCAAAAGGATGTAAATGCGACACTTCCTTGCTAGGAAGGCGTTTGCAGAAGTCTACGTATCGTAGCAGTAGAGTTCTAATGCTTCTCAAAACGCGATATCACACCTCATTTCTATGTTTCATGATAAGATATAATATTCATTGCGAAGTTACATGTATACTTCGTATTACCTTCAAAAGGATGTAAATGCGACACTTCCTTGCCAGGAAATAGCGTTTGCAGATGTCTACGTATCGTAAAAATAGAGCTCTAATGCTCCTAAAATCGCGATATCGCATTTGAATTCTATGTTTCTTTATAAGGTATGATATGCATTGGGGAGTGTTAGGTATACCTCGTATTCACTTCAAAGGAATGTAAATGCGACACTTCATTGGTAGGAAATAGCGTTTGCAGAAGTCCACGTATAATAGCAATAGAGTTCTAATGCTTCTCAAAACGTGATATCGCATCTCATTTCTATGTTTCACGATAAGATATAATTTTCATTTCGAACTGTTATGTATACCTCGTATACACATCAGAAGAATGTAAATGCGACACTTCCGTGCTAGGAAATAGCATTTGCAGATGTCTACGTATCGTAGCAATAGAGTTCTAATGCTTCTTAAAACGAGATGTCGCATCTCATTTCTATGTTTCACGATAAGATATAATATTCATTGCGAAGTGTCACTTATATCTCGCATAAACTAAAAGAGAAAGTAAATGCGACACTTCCGTGCTAGGAAATAGCATTTGCAGATGTCTACGTATCGTAGCAATAGAGTTCTAATGCTTCTTAAAACGAGATGTCGCATCTCATTTCTATGTTTCATGATAAGATATAATATTCATTGCGAAGTGTCATGCATACCTTGCATTCACTTCAGAAGAATGTAAATGCGACACTTCATTGCTAGGAAATAGCGTTTGCAGAGTTCTCCGCGTCGAAGCAATAGTGTTCTAATGCTTCTTAAAACGAGATGTCGCATCTCATTTCTATGTTTCACGAAAAGATGTAATATTCATTGGGAAGTATCATGTATACCTCGAATTCACTTCAAAAGAATGTAAATGCGACACTTCCGTGCTAGGAAATAGCGTTTGCAGATGTCTACGTATCGTAGCAATAGTGTTCTAATTCTTCTTAAAGTGTGATATCGCATCTCACTTCTATGTTTCATGGTAAGATAAAATAATCATAGCGAAGTGTCACATATACCTCGCATACACATCAAATGAATGTAAATGCGACACTTCATTGCTAGGAAATAGCGACTGCAGATGTCTACGTATCGCAGAAATAGTGCTCTAATGCTTCTTAAAGCGCGATATCGCATCACATTTCTATGTTTCATGATAAGATATAATTTTCATTGCGAAGTGTCATGTATACCTCGTATTCACTTCAAAAGAATGTAATGCGACACTTCCTTTCTAGGAAATAGCTATTCCCGATGTCTACGTTTCGAAGCAATAGAGTTCTAATGCTTCTTAAAACGCGATATCGCATCTCATTTCTATGTTTCGTGATAAGATATAATATTCATTGTGGAGTGTTATGTAGACCTCGTATTCACTTCAAAAGAATGTAAATGCGACACATCCTTGCTAGGAAGTTACGTTTGCAGATGTCTACGTATCGAAGCAATAGAGTTCTAATGCTTCTTATATCGCCATAACGCATCTCATTTCTATGTTTCATGATAAGATATAATATTCATTGTGCAATGTTATGTATACCTCGTATTCACTTCAAAAGAATGATAATGCGTCACATCCTTGCTAGGAAATAGCGTTTGCAGGTGTCTATGTATCGTAGCAATAGAGTTCTAATTGTTCTTAAAACGATATATCGCATCTCATTTCTATGTTTCATGATAAGATACAATATTCATTGCGAAGTGTCATGTATACCTCGTACTCACTGCAAAACAATGTAAATGCGACACTTCCTTGCTAGGAAATAGCGTTTGCAGATGTCTACGTATCGCAGCATTAGAGTTCTAATGCTTCTTAAATGGCGATATCGCATCTCATTTCTATGTTTCATGATAAGATACAATATTCAAGTTGGAGTGATATGTATACCTCGCGTTCACCACAAAAGAATGTTAATGGGACACTTCCGTGCTAGGAAATAGCGTTTGCAGATGTCTACGTATCGAAGTAATAGAGTTCTAATGCTTCTTAAAACGTGATATCGCATCTCACGCCTATGTTTCATGATGAGAGATAATATTCATTGCGAAGTGTCATGTATACCTCGTATTCATTTCAAAAGAATGTAAATGCGACACTTCCTTCCTAGTAAATAGCGTTTGCAGAAGCCTACGTATCGTAGCAATAGAGTTCTTATGTTTCGTAAAACGCAATATCGCATCTCATTTCTATGTTTCATGGTAAGATATAATTTTCATTAGGAAATGTCATGATACCTAGCATACACTTCAAATGAATGTAAATGCGACACTTCCGTGCGAGGAAATAGCGTTTGCAGATGTCTACGTATCGAAGCAATAGAGTTCTAATGCTTCTTAAAACGTGATATCGCATCTCACGTCTATGTTTCGTGATAGGATATGATTTTCATTGCGAAGTGCCATACACTTCAAATGAATGTAAATGCGAAACTTCATTGCTAGGAAATAGCGTTTGCAGATGTCTACGTATCGAAGCAATAGTGTTCAAATGCTTCTTAATACGCGATATCGCATCACATATCTATGTTTCATGATAAGCTATAACATTCTTTGTGCAGTGTTATGTATACCTCGTATTGACTTCAAAAGAATGTAAATGCGACACTTCCTTGCTGGGAAATAGCGGCTGCAGATGACTACGTATCGTAGCAATAGAGTTCTAATGCTTCTTAAGACGCGATATCGCGTCTCATTTCTATGTTTCATTATAAGATATAATATTCATTGCGAAGTGTCATGTATACCTCGCATACACTTCAAATGAATGTAAGTGCTACACTTCCTTGCTAGGAAGTAGCGTTTGCAGATGTCTACGTATCGTAGCAATAGAGTTCTAATGCATCTTAGAACGCCGTATCGCATCTCATTTCTATGTCTCATGACAAGATATAATATTCATTGCGAAGTGTCATGTATACCTTGTATTTACCTCAAAGGAATGTAGATGCGACACTTCCTTACTAGGAATTAGTGTTTGCAAATGTCTACGTATCGTAGCAATAGAGTTCTAATGCTTCTTAAAACGTGATATCGCTACTCACTTCTATGTTTCATTGTAAGATAAAATAATCATTGCGAAGTGTCACTTATACCTCGCATACCCTTCAAATGAATGTAAATGCGACACTTCATTGCTAGGTAATAGCGTTTGCAGATGTCTATGTATGGAAGAAATAGAGTTCTAATGCTTCTAAAAACAAGATGTCGCATTTCATTCCTATGTGTCATGATTAGATATAATATTCATTGCGAAGTGTCATGCATACCTTGTATTCACTTCAAAAGAATGTAAATGCGACACTTCCATGCTAGGAAATAGCGTTTGCAGAAGCCTACGTATCGTAACAATAGTGTTCTAATGCTTCTTAAAACGGGATACCGCAACTCATTTCTATGTATCATGATAAGTTATAATATTCATTGCGAAGTTACATGTATACTTCGTATTCACTTCAAAAGGATGTAAATGCGACACTTCCTTGCTAGGAAGGCGTTTGCAGAAGTCTACGTATCGTAGCAGTAGAGTTCTAATGCTTCTCAAAACGCGATATCACATCTCATTTCTATGTTTCATGATAAGATATAATATTCATTGCGAAGTTACATGTATACTTCGTATTACCTTCAAAAGGATGTAAATGCGACACTTCCTTGCCAGGAAATAGCGTTTGCAGATGTCTACGTATCGTAAAAATAGAGCTCTAATGCTCCTAAAATCGCGATATCGCATTTCAATTCTATGTTTCTTTATAAGGTATGATATGCACTGGGGAGTGTTAGGTATACCTCGTATTCACTTCAAAGGAATGTAAATGCGACACTTCATTGGTAGGAAATAGCGTTTGCAGAAGTCCACGTATAATAGCAATAGAGTTCTAATGCTTCTCAAAACGTGATATCGAATCTCATTTCTATGTTTCACGATAAGATATAATTTTCATTTCGAACTGTTATGTATACCTCGTATACACATCAGAAGAATGTAAATGCGACACTTCCGTGCTAGGAAATAGCATTTGCAGATGTCTACGTATCGTAGCAATAGAGTTCTAATGCTTCTTAAAACGAGATGTCGCATCTCATTTCTATGTTTCATGATAAGATATAATATTCATTGCGAATTGTCATGTATACCTCGTATTCACTTCAAAAGAATGTAAACGCGACACTTTCTTGCTAGGAAATAGCGTTTGCAGAAGTCTACGTATAATAGCAATAGTGTTCTAATGCTTCTCAAAACGCGATATCGCATCTCATTTCTATGTTTCATGATCAGATATAATATTCATTGCGAAATGTCATGTATTCCTCGAATTCACTTGAAAAGAATGTAAATGCGACACTTCCTTGCTAGGAAGTAGCGTATGCAGATGTCTACGTTTCGAGGCAACAGAGTTCTAATGCTTCTTAAATCGTCATATCGCATCTCATTTCTATGTTTCAAGACAAGATATAATATTCATTACGAAGTGCCATGTATACCTCGTATTCCTCTCAAAAGAATTTAAATGCGACACTACCTTGCTAGGAAGTAGCGTTTGCAGATGTCTACGTATCGAAGCAGTAGAGTTCTAATGCTTCCCAAACCAAATATCGCATCTCATTTCTACGTTTCATGATAAGATATTATATTCATTGCGAAGTGTCACTTATACCTCGCATACACTTCAAATGAATGTAAATGCGACACTTCATTAATAGGAAATAGCGTTTGCAGATGTCTACGTATCGCAGTAACAGTGTTCTAATGCTTCTTAATACGCCATATCGCATCTCATTTCTATGAATCATGATAAGATATAATATACATTGCGAAGTGTCATGTATACCTCGTACTCACTTCAAAAGAAAGTAAATGCGACACATACTTGCTAGGAAAATGCGTTTCCAGTTGTCTAGATATCGAAACACTAGAGTTCTAATGCTTCTTAAAACGCGATATCGCATCACATTCCTATGTTTCATGATAGGATATAATATTCACTGCGAAGTGCCACGTATACCTCGCATACACTTCAAATGAATGTAAATGCGACACATCATCGCTAGGAAATAGCGTTTGCAGAAGTCTACGTATAATAGCAATAGAGTTCTAATGCTTCTTAAAACGCGATATCGCATCACAATTCTATGTTTCATGATAAGATATAATACTCATTGTGCAGTGTTATGTATACCTCCTATTGACTTCAAAAGAATGTAAATGCGACAATTCCTTGCTAAGAAATAGCGTCTGCACAAATCTATGTATCGTAGCATTAGAGTTCTAATGGTTCTCAAAACGCGATATCGCATCTCATTTCTATGTTTCATGATAAGATACAATATTCATTACGAAGTGTCTTGTATACCTCGCTTACACTTCAAATGAATGTAAATGCGACAATTCCCTGCTAGGAAATAGCGTTGGCAGATGTCTCCGTATCGAAGCAATAGAGTTCTAATGCTTCTTAATACGGGATACTGCTTCCCTTTACTATGTTTCGTCATAATATATAATATTCTTTGTGGAGTGTTATGTATACCTCGTATTCACTTCAAAAGAATGTAAATGCGACACTTACCCTCAAGGAAATAGCGTTTGCCGATGTCTACGTATCGAAGCAATAGAGATCTAACGCTTCTTAGAACAGGATATCGCATCTCATTTCTATATTTCATGATAAGATACAATATTCAATGCGAAGTGTCATGTATACCTCGCATACACTTCAAACGAATGTAAATGCTACACATCCCAGCTAGGTAATAGCGTTTGCAGATGTCTACGTATCGAAGCAATAGGGTTCTAATTCTTCTAAAAACGAGATATCGCATCTCATTTCTATGTCTTATGATAAGATATAATATTCATTGCGAAGTGTTATGAATACCTCGTATTCACTTCAAAAGAATGTAAATGCGACACTTCCTTGCTAGGAAATAGCGTTGGCAGATCTCTACGTACCGAAGCAGTAGGGATCTAATGCTTCTTAAAACGCGATATCGCATCTCATTTCTATGTCTCATGATGAGATATAATTTTCACTGCGAAGTGTCATTCATACCTCGTATTCACTCCAAAAGAATATATGTGCGACACTACCTTGCTAGGAAGTAGAGTTTGCAGAAGTCTACGTATCGAAGCAATAGAGTTCTAATGCATCTTAAGTCGCGACATCGCATCTCATTTCTATGTTTCATGATAAGACATAGTACTCAATGCGACGTGTCATGTATACCTCGTACTCACTTCAAAAGAATGTAAATGCGACAATTCCTTGCTAGGAAATAGCGTCTGCAGATATCTACGTATCGTAGCAATAGAGTTCTAATGCTTCTTAGTTCGCGATATCGCATCTCATATTTATATTTCACGACAAGATATAATATTCATTGCGAAGTGTCTTGTATACCTAGCATACACTTCAACTGAATGTAAATGGGACACTTTCTTGCTAGGTAATAGCGTTTGCAGATGTCTCCGTTCGAAGCAATAGAGTTCTAATGCTTCTTAAATCGCGATATCGCACTTCATCCCTATGTTTCGTGATAAGGTATAATATTCATTGTGGAGTGTTATATATACCCCGTATTCACTTCAAAAGAATGTAAATGCGACACTTCCAGGCTATTAAATAGCGTTTGCAGATGTCCAAGTATCGAAACAACAGAGTTATAATGCTCCTTAGAACGAGATTTCGCATCTCATGTCTAAGTTTCGTGATAATAGATAATATACATTGCAAAGTGTCATGTATACCTCGTATTCACTTCAAAAGAAAGTAATGCGACACATCCTTGCTAGGAAATAGCATTTGCAGATGTCTACGTATCGTAGCAATAGAGTACTAATGCTTCTTAAAGCGCGATATCGCATCACATTTCTATGTTTCATGATAGGATATAATATTCATTGCGAAGTGCCACTTATACCTCGCATACACTTCAAATGAATGTAAACGCGACACTTCATTGCTAGGAAATAGCGTTTGCAGATGTCTACGAATCGAAGCAATAGTGTTCTATTGCATCTTAAGACAGGATGACGCATCTCATTTCTATGTATCATGATAACATACAATATTCATTGCGAAGTGTCATGTATACCCCGCATACACTTCAACTGTATCTAAATGCGACACTTCCTTGCTAGGAAATAGCGTTTGCAGATGTCTCCGTATAGAAGCAATTGAGCTCTAATCCTCCTTAAATCGCGATATCGCATTTCATTTCTATGTTTCGTTATAAGGTATAATATTCATTGGGGAGTGTTATGTATACCTCGTATTCGCTTCAAAGGAATGAAAATGCGACACTTCCTTGCAATTAAATAGCGTCTGCAAATGTCAACGTATCGTAGCAATAGAGATCTAATGCTTCTCATAACGCGATATCGCATCTCATTTCTATGTTTCATGATAAGATATAATATTCATTGCGAAGTTACATGTATACCTCGTATTCACTTCAAAAGAATGTAAATGCGACACTTCCATGCCTGGATATAGCGTTTGCATATGTCTCCGTATAGTAGCAATTGTGCTCTAATGCTCCTTAAATCGCGATATCGCATTTCATTTCTATGTTTCGTTATAAGGTATAATATTCATTGGGGAGTGTTATGTATACCTCGTATTCACTTCAAAGGAATGTAAATGCGACACTTCCTTGCTAGGAAATAGCGTTTGCAGATGTCTACTTATCGTAGCAATAGAGTTCTAACGCTTCTTAAGACGCGATATCGCATCTCATTTCTATGTTTCATGATAAGATATAATATTCATTGCGGAGTGTCATGTATACTTCGGATTCACTTCAAGAGAATGTAAATGCGACACTTCCTTGCTTGCAATAGTGTTTGCAGATGTCTACGTATCGAAGCTACAGAGTTCTAATGCTTCTTAAATCGTCATATCGCATCTCATTTCTATGTTTCATGATATGATATAATATTCATTGTGCAGTGTTATGTATACCCCGTATTCACATCAAAAGAATGTAAATACGACACTTCCTTCCTAGGAAATAGCGTTTGCAGATGTCTACGTATCGTAGCAAGAGAGTTCTAATGCTTCTCAAAACGCGATATCGCATCTCAATTCTACGTTTCATGACAAGATATAATATTCATTCTGGAGTGTTATGTATACCTCGCACTCACTTCAAAAGAGTGTAAATGCGACACTTCCTTGTTGCGAAATAGCGTCTGCAGATGTCTACGTATCGATGCAATAGATTTCTAATGCATCTTAGAACGCCATATCCCATCTCATTTCTATGTCTCATGACAAGATATAATATTCATTGCGAAGTGTCATGTATACCTTGTATTTACCTCAAAAGAATGTAGATGCGACACTTCCTTGCTAGGAATTAGTGTTTGCAGATATCCACGTATCCAAGCAATAGAGTTTTAATATTCTTTAAATCGCGATATCGCATCTCATTTCTTTGTTTCATGATAAGGTATAATATTCATTGCGAAGTGTCATGTATACCTCGTCTTCACATCAAAGGAATGTAAATGCGACACCAACCTAGCTAGGAAATAGCGCTTACAGAATCCTACGAATCGTAGCAATAGTGTTCTAATGTTTCGTAAATACGCAATATCGCATTTCATTTCTATGTTTCATTGTAAGATAAAATAATCATTGCGAAGTGTCACTCATACCTCGCATACACTTCAAATGAATGTAAATGCGACAGTTCCTTGCTAGGAAATAGCGATTGCAGATGTCTGCGCATCGTAGCATTCGAGTTCTAATGCTTCTCGAAATGCGATATCGCATCGCATTTCTTTGTTTCATGATAATATATAATATTCATTGCGAGGTGTCATGTATACGTCGTATTCGATTCAAAAGACTGTAAGTGCGACACTTCCTTGCTACTAAACAGCGTTTGCAGATGTCTACGTATCGGCCCAATAGATTTCTAATGCCCTTTAAATCGCGATATCGCATCTCATTTCTATGTTTCATGACAAGATATAATATTCAATGTAGAGTGTTATGTATACCTCGTATTCAGTTCAAAAGAATGTAAATGCAACACTTCCTCGCTAGGAAATAGCGTTTGCAGATGTCTACGTATCGCAGCAATAGGGTTCTAACGCTTCCTAAAACGGGATATCGCATCTCATTTCTATGATTCGTGATAAGGTATAATATTCACTGTGGAGTGTTATGTATACCCCGTATTCACTTCAAAGGAATGTAAATGCGACACTTCCTTGCTAGGAAATAGCCTTTGCAGATATCTACGTACCGCAGTAATAGAGTTCCAATGCTTCTTAAAACGCGATATCGCATCAAAATCCTATGTTTCATGATGAGATATAATATTCATTGCGAAGTGTCATGTATACCTCGTATTCTCTTCAAAAGAATGTAAATGCGACACTTCCTTGCAAGGAAATAGCGTTTGCAGATGTCTACGTATCGAAACAATAGAGTTCTAATTCTTCTTAAAACGCGATATATCACCTCATTTCTATGTTTCATGATAAGTTATAATATTCATTGCAAGGTGTCACTTATACCTCGTATACACTTCAAATGAATGTAATCGCGACGCTTCCTTCCTATTAAATAGCGTTTGCAGAAGTCTACGTATCGTAGCAATAGTGTTCTAATGCATTTTAAATCACGATATCGCATTTAATTTCTATATTTCATGATAAGATATAGTATTCATTGTGGAGTGTTATGTATATCTCGTATTCACTTCAAAAGAATGAAAATGCGACACTTCCTTGCTAGGAAAGAAGCGTTTGCAGATCTCTACGTATCGATGCCATGGATTTCTAGTGCATCTTAAAATGAGATATCGCATCTCACTTCTATGTTTCATGATAAGACATAATATTCATTGCGAAGTGTCATGTATACATCGTATTCACTTCAAATGAGTGTAAATGCGACACTTGCTTTCTAGGAAATAGCGTTTGCAGATGTCTACATATCGAAGCAATGGATTTCTAATGCATCTTAAAATGAGATATCGCATCTCATTTCTATGTTTCAGGATAAGATATAATATTCATTGTGGAGTGTTATGTATACCTCGTATTCACTTCAAAAAATGTAAATGCGACACTTCCTTGCTAGGAAATAGCGTCTGCAGATGTCTATGTATCGTAGCAATAGAGTTCTAATGCTTCTTAAAACGCGAAACGATCCTCATTTCTATGTTTCACGATAAAATACAATATTTATTGTGGAGTGTTATGTATACCTCGTCTACACTTCCTAAGAATGTAAATGCCACACTTCCTTGCTGGGAAATAGCGTTTGCAGATGTCTACGTATCGTAGCAAGAGAGTTCTAATGCTTCTTAAAACGCGATATCGCATCTCATTACTATGTTTCATGATAAGATTTAATATTCATTGTTGAGTGTCATGTATACCTCGCATACACTTCAAATGAATGTAAATGCGACACTTCCTTGCTAGGTAATAGCGTTTGCAGATGTCTACGTATCGAAGCAATAGAGTTCTAATGCTTCTTAATTCGCGATATCGCACCTCTATTCTACGTTTCATGATAAGATATAATATTCATTGTGCAGTGTTATGTATATCTCGTCTATACTTCAAATGAATGTAAATGCGACACTTCCTTGCTAGGAAATAGCGATGGCAGATGTCTACGTATCGTAGCAAGAGAATTCTAATGCTTCTTAAAACGCGATATCGCATCTCATTTCTATGTTTCGTGATAAGATTTAATATTCATTGTTGAGTGTCATGTATACCTCGCATACACTTCAAATGAATGTAAATGCGACACTTCCTTGCTAGGTAATAGCGTTTGCAGATGTCTACGTATCGAAGACATAGAGTTCTAATTCTTCTTAAATCGCGATATCGCACCTCTATTCTGCGTTTCATGATAAGATATAATATTCATTGTGCAGTGTTACGTATATCTCGTCTACACTTCAAATGAATGTAAATGCGCCACTTCCTTGCTAGGAAATAGCGATGGCAGATGTCTACGTTTCGAAGCAATAGAGTTCTAATGCTTCTTAAATCGCCATATCGCATCTCATTTCTATGTTTTATGATAAGATATAATATTCATTGTGCAGTGTTATGTATACCCCGTATTCACTTCAAAAGAATTTAAATACGACACTTCCTTGCTTGGAAATAGCGTTTGCAGATGTCTACGTATCGTAGCAATAGAGTTCTAATGCTTCTCAGAACTCGATATTGCATTTCATTTCTATGTTTCATTATAAGATATAATATGCATTGCGAAGTGTTATGTATACCTCGCATACACTACAAACGAATGTAAATGCGACACATCCTTGCTAGGAAATAGCGTTTGCAGATGTCTACGTATCGAAGCAATAGAGTTCTAATGCTTCTTAAAACGCGATATCGCATCTCATTTCTATGTTTCATGATAAGATATAATATTCATTGCGGTTTATCATGTATACCACGTTTTCTCTTCAAATGAATGTAAATACGACACTTCCTTGCTAGGAAATAGCGTTTGCAGATGTCTACGTATTGTAGCAGTAGAGTTCTAATGCTTCTCAAAACGCAATATCGCATCTCATTTCTATGTTCCATGATAAGATATAATATTCATTGTGGAGTGTTATGTATACCTCGTATTCACTTCAAAAAATGTAAATGCGACACTTCCTTGCTAGGGAATAGCGTCTGCAGATGCCTATGTATCGTAGCAATAGAGTTCTAATGCTTCTTAAAACGCGAATCGATCCTCATTTCAATGTTTCACGATAAAATACAATATTTATTGTGGAGTGTAATGTATACCTCGTCTACACTTCCTAAGAATGTAAAAGCGACACTTCCTTGCTAGGAAATAGCGTTTGCAGATGTCTACGTATCGTAGCAATAGAGTTCTAATGCTTCTCAGAACTCGATATTGCATTTCATCTCTATGTTTCATTATAAGATATAATATGCATTGCGAAGTGTTATGTATACCTCCATACACTTCAAATGAATGTAAATGCGACACATCCTTCCTAGGAAGTAGCGTTTGCATAGGTCTATATATCGAAGCAATAGAGTTCTAATGCCTCTTAAAACGCGATATCGCATCTCATTCCTATGTTTCATGATAAGATATAATATTCATTGCGAAGTTTCATGTATACCTCGTATTCACTTCATAAGTATGTAAATGCGACACTTGCTTGCCAGGAAATAGCGTCTGCAGATGTCTCCGTATCGAAGCAATAGAGTTCTAATACTTCTCAAAACGAGATGTCGCATTTCATTTCTATGTTTCACGATAAAATATAATATTCATTGCGAAGTGTCATGTATACCCCGAATTCACTTCAAAAGGATGTAAATGCGACATTTCCATGCTAGGAAATAGCGGTTGCAGAAGCCTACGTACCGTAGCAATAGAGATCTTATGTTTCGTAAAACGCAATATCGCATCTCATTTCTATGTTTCAAGGTAAGATGAAATAATCATTGCGAAATGTCACTTATACCTCGCATACACTTCAGATGAATGTAAATGCGACGCTTCATTGCTTGGAAATAGCGTTTGCAGATGTCTACGTATCGCAGAAATAGTGTACTAATGCGTCTTAAAACGCGATATAGCATCTCATTTCTATGTTTTATGATAAGATATAATATGCATTGCGAAGTGTCGTGTATACTTCGTATTCACTTCAAAAGAATGTAAATGCGACAATACCCTGCTATTAAATAGAGTTTGCAGATGTCTACGCATCGTAACAATAGAGTTCTAAAGCTTGTTAAAACAAGATATCGCATCTCATTTCTATGTTTCATGATAAGACACAATATACATTGCGAAGTGCCACTTATACCTCGCATACACTTCAAATAAATGCGACACTTCCTTGCTAGGAAATAGCGTCTGCAGATATCTACGTATCGTAGCAATAGGGTTCTAGTGCTTCTTAAAACGCGATAGCGCATCTCATTTCTATGTTTCATGATAAGATATGATACTCATTGTGGAGTGTTACGTATACCTCGTCTACACTTCAAAAGAATGTAAATGCGACACTTCCTTGCTAGGAAATAGCGTTTGCAGATGTCTACATATCGAAGCAATAGAATTCTAATGCTTCTTAAATCGTCAGATCGCATCTCATTTCTATCATTTATGATAAGATACAATATACACTGCGGAGTGTCATGTATACATCCTATTCACTTCAAAGAAATGTAAATGCGACACTTCCTTGCTAGGAACTAGCGTTTGCAGATGTCTACGTATCGCAGAAATAGTGTTCTAAAGCTTCTTAAAACAAGATATCGCATCTCATTTCTATGTTTCGCGATGAGATATAATATTCATTGCGAAGTGCCACCTATACCTCGCATACACTTCAAAAGAATGTAAATGCGACACTTCCTTGCTAGGAAGTAGCGATTGGAGATGTCTACGTATCGAAACAATAGATTTATAATGCTCCTTAAAACGAGATTTCGCATCTCATTTCTATGTTTCATGATAAGATATAATATTCACTGCCAAGTTACATGTATACCTCGTATTCACTTCAAAAGAATGTAAATGCGACACTTCCTTGCCAGGAAATAGCGTTTGCAGATGTCTCCGTATCGAAGCAATAGAGTTCTAATGCTTCTTAAAACGAGATGTCGCATCCCGTTTCTAAGTTTCATGATAAGATATAATATTAATTGCGAAGTGTCATGTACACTTCGTATTCACTTCAAAAGAATGTAAATGCGACACTTCCGTGCTAGGAAAAAGCGTTTCCAAATGTCTACATATCGTAGCAATGGAGTTCTAATGCTTCTTAAAACGTGATATCGCATCTCACTTGTATGTTTCATGATAAGATATAATATTCATAGCGAAGTGTCATGTATACCTCGAATTCACTTCAAAATAATGTAAATGCGACACTTCCTTGCTAGGAAATAGCGTTTACAGAAGTCTACGTATCGTAGCAATAGAGTTCAAATGCTTCTTAAACCGCGATATCGCATCTCATTTCTTTGTTTCATGATAAGATAAAATATTCATTTCGAAGTATCATGTATACCTCGTATTGACTTCAAAAGAATGTAAATGCGACACTTCCTTGTTAGGTAATAGCGTTTGCAGATGTCTACGTATCGAAGCAATAGATTTCTAATGCTTCTTAAACCGCGATATCGCATCTCATTTCTTTGTTTCATGATAAGATAAAATATTCATTTCGAAGTATCATGTATACCTCGTATTCACTTCAAAAGAATGTAAATGCGACACTTCCTTGTTAGGTAATAGCGTTTGCAGATGTCTACGTATCGAAGCAATAGATTTCTAATGCTTCTTAAATCGCGATATCGCTTCTCATTTCTATGTTCCATGATAAGATATAATATTAATTGCGAAGTGACATGTATTCCTCGTCTACACTTCAAATGAATGTAAATGCGACACTTTCTTTCCAGGAACTAGCGTTTGCAGATGTCTATATATCGAAGCAGTAGAGTACTAATGCTTCTTAAAACGAGATATCGCATCTCATTTCCGTGTTACATGATAAGGTATAATATTCACTGCGAAGTGTCATGTATACCTCGTATTCACTTCAAAAGAATGTAAATGCGACATTTCATTGCTAGGAAGTAGCGTTTGCAGATGTGTACGTGTCGCAGAAACAGTGTTCTAATGCTTCCTAAAACGCTATATCGCATCTCATTTCTACATTTCATGATAAGATATAATATTCATTGCGAAGTGTCATGTATACCTCGTATTCACTTCAAATGAATGAAAATGCGACACTTTCGTGCTAGTAAATAGCGTTTGCAGATATCTACGTATCGAAGCAATAGATTTCTAACGCTTCTTAAAGCGCGATATCGCATTTCATTTCAATGTTTCATGATAAGATATAATATTCTTTGCGAAGTGTCACTTATACCTCGCGTACACTTCAAATGAATGTAAATGCGACACTTTGTTCCTAGGAAATAGCGTCTGCAGATGTCTACGTATCGAAGCAATAGAGTTCTAATGCTTCTCAAAACGCGATATCGCATCTCATTTCTATGTTTCATGATAAGATATAATATTCATTGCGAAGTTACATGCATACCTCGTATTCACTTCAAAAGTATGTAAATGCGACACTTCCATACTAGGAAATAGCGTTTGCAGAAGCCTACGTATCGTAGCAATAGAGTTCTAAAGTTTCGTAAAACGCAGTATCGCATCTCATTTCTATGTTTCAAGGTAAGATAAAATAATCATTGCGAAGTGTCACTTATACATCGCATACACATCAAATGAATGTAAATGCGACACTTCATTGCTAGGAAATAGCGTTTGCAGATGTCTACCTATCGCAGAAATAGTGTTCCAATGCTTCTTAAAACGCGATATCGCATCTCATTTCTATGTTTCATGATAAGATATAATATTCAATGCGTAGTGTCATGTATACCTCGTATTCACTTCAAAAGAATTTAATGCGACACTTCCATGCTAGGAAATAGCATTTGCTGATGTCTACGTGTCGTAGCAATAGTGTTCTAAAGCTTCTTAAAACGGAATACCGCATCTCATATGGGTGTATCATGATAAGATATAATATTCATTGCGAAGTGTCATGTATACCTCGTATTCACTTCATAAGTATGAAATTACGAAACTTCCTTGCCAGGAAATAGCGTTTGCAGATGTCTCCGTATCGAAGCAATAGAGTTCTAATGCTTCTTAAAACGAGATGTCGCATCTCATTTCTATGTTTCACGATACCATATAATATTCATTGCGCAGTGTCATGTATACCTCGAATTCACTTCAAAAGTATGTAAATGCGACACTTCCTTGCCAGGAAATAGCGTTTGCAGATGTCTCCGTATCGAAGCAATAGTGTTCTAATGCTTCTTAAAACGAGATGTCGCATCTCATTTCTATGTTTCACGATAAATTACAATATTCATTGCGAAGTGTCATGTTTACCTGGAATTCACTTCAAAAGAATGTAAATGCGACACTTCCATGCTAGGAAATAGCGTTTGCAGAATCCTACGTATTGTAGCAATAGAGTTCTAATGTTTCGTAGAACGCAATATCGCATCTCATTTCTATGTTTCAAGGTAAGATAAAATAATCATTGCGAAATGTCACTTATACCTCGCATACACATCAAATGAATGTAAATGCGACACTTCATTGCTAGGAAATAGCGTTTGCAGATGTCTACCTATCGCAGAAATAGTGTTCCAATGCTTCTTAAAACGCGATATCGCATCTCATTTCTATGTTTCATGATAAGATATAATATTCTATGCGTAGTGTCATGTATACCTCGTATTCACTTCAAAAGAATGTAATGCGACACTTCCTTGCCAGGAAATAGCGTTTGCAGATGTCTCCGTATCGAAGCAATAGAGTTCTAATGCTTCTTAAAACGTGATATCGCATCTCATTTCTATGTTTCATGATAAGATATAATATTCATTGCGAAGTATTACGTATTCCTCGTCCACACTTCAAATGAATGCAAATGTGACACTTCCTTGCTAGGAAATAGCGATTGAAGATGTCTACGTATCGTAGCAATAGAGTTCTAATGCTTCTTAAAACGCGATATCGCATCTCCTTTCTATGTTTCATGATAAGATATAATATTCATTACGAAGTTTTATGTATTCCTCGTCTACACTTCAAATGAATGTAAATGCGACACTTCCTTGCGAGGAAATAGCGTTTCCAGATTACTAAGTATCGTAGCAATAGGGTTCTAATGCTTCCTAAAACGCGATATCGCATCTCAGTTCTATGTTTTATGATAAGATATATTATTCTATGCGAAGTGTCATGTATACCTCGCACACACTTCAAATGAATGTACATGCGACACTTCCTCGCTAGGAAATAGCGCCTGCAGATGTCTACGGATCGTACCAATAGAGTTCTAGTGCTTCTTAAAAAGGGATATAGCAGCTCATTTCTAAGTTTCAAGATAAGATATAATATTCATAGCGAAGTGTCACTTATACCTAGCATACACTTCAAGTGAATGTAAATGTGACACTTCCTTGCTAGCAAATAGCGTCTGCAGATGTCTACGTATCGAAGTAATAGATTTCTAATGCATTTTAAATCGCGATATCGCATCCCATTTTTATGTTTCATGATAAGATATAATATTCATTTAGCAGTGTTGTGTATACCTCGTCTACACTTCAAATTAATGTAAATGCGACACTTCCCTGCTAGGAAATAGCGTTTGCAGATGTCTACGTATCGAAGCAATAGAAATCTAACGCTTCTTAAATCATCATATCGCATCTCGTTTCGGTGTTTCATGATAAGATATAAAATTCATTGCCAAGTGTCATGTATACATCGTATTCCTTACAAAAAAATGTAAATGCGACACATCCTTGCTAGGAAGTAGCATTTGCAGATGTCTACGTATCGTAACAATGGTGTTCTAATGCTTCTTAAATCGCTATACCGCATCACACTTTTTTGTTTCATGATAAGGTATAATATTCATTGTGGAGTGTCGTGTGTACCTGGCATTCTCTTCAAACGAATGTAAATGCGCCACTTTCATGATAGGAAATAGCGTTTGCAGATGTCTATATAACGTAGCAATAGAGTTCTAATGCTTCTTAAAACGCGATATCGCATCCCATTTCTATGTTTCGTGATAAGATATAATATTCATTGTGGAGTGTCATGTCTACATCGTATTCACCTCAATATAATGCAAATGCGGCACTTCCTTGCAAGGATATAGCGTTTGCAGATGTCTATGTATCGTAGCAATAGAGTTCTAATGCTTCCCAAGACGCGATATCGCATCTCATTTCTATGTATCATGATAAGATATAATATTCATTACGAAGTGTTATGTATTCCTCGTCTACACTTCAAAAGAATGTAAATGCGACACTTCCTTGCTGAAAAGTAGCGTTTAAAGATGTCTACGTATCGAAGCAATAGAGTTCTCATGCTACTTATATCGCGATATCGCATCTCATTTCTATGTTTCATGATAAGATATAATATTCATTGAGCAGTGTTATGTATTCCTCGCATACACTTCAAATCAATGTAAATGCGACACTTCCCTGCTAGGAAATAGCGCTTGCAGATGACTACATTTCGAAGCAATAGAGTTCTAATGCTTCTTAAATCGCGATATCGCATCTCATTTCTATGTTTCGTGATAAGATATAATATTCATTGTGCAGTGTTATGTATACCTCGTATTCACTTCAAAAGAATGTAAATGCGACACTTCCTTGCTAGGAAATAGCGCTTGCAGGTTTCTACGTATCGAAGCAATAGAATTCTAATGCTTCTTATATCGTCATATCGCATCTCATTTCTATGTTACATGATAAGATATAATATTCATTACGAAGTGCCATGTATACCTCGTATTCCTTACAAAAGTATGTAAATGCGACACTTCCTTGCTAGGAAGATGCGTTTGCAGATGTGTACGAATCGAAGCAATAGAGTTCTAATGCTTCTTAAATCGCCATATCGCATCTCCTTTCTATGTTTCATGATAAGATATAATATTCGTTGTGGAGTGTTATGTATACCTCGTATTCACTTCAAAAGAATGTAAATGCGACACTTTCTTACTAGGAAGTAGCGATTGCAGATTTCTACGTATCGAAGCAATGGTATTCTAGTGCTTCTTATATCGCCATATCGCATCTCATTTCTATGTTTCATGATAAGATATAATATTCATTACGAAGTGTCATGTATACCTCGCATTCCTTTCAAAAGAATGTAAATGCGACACTCCCTTGGTAGGAAATAGCGTCTGCAGACATCTACGTATCGTAGCAATAGTGTTCTAGTGCTTCTAAAATCGCGATATCGCATCTCATTTCTATGTTTCGTGATAAGATATAATATTCATTGTGCAGTGTTATGTATACCTCGTATTCACTTCAAAAGAATGTAAATGCGACACTTCCTTGCTAGGAAATAGCGTTTGCAGGTTTCTACGTATCGAAGCAATAGAATTCTAATGCTTCTTATATCGTCATATCGCATCTCATTTCTATGTTACATGATAAGATATAATATTCATTACGAAGTGTCATGTATACCTCGTATTCCCTTCAAAAGAATGTAAATGCGACACTTCCTTGCTAGGAAGATGCGTTTGCAGATGTGTACGAATCGAAGCAATAGAGTTCTAATGCTCCTTAAATCGCCATATCGCATCTCATTTCTATGTTTCATGATAAGATATAATATTCGTTGTGGAGTGTTATGTATACCTCGTATTCACTTCAAAAGAATGTAAATGCGACACTTTCTTGCTAGGAAATAGCGATTGCAGATTTCTACGTATCGAAGCAATAGAATTCTAGTGCTTCTTATATCGCCATATTGCATCTCATTTCTATGTTTCATGATAAGATATAATATTCATTACGAAGTGTCATGTATACCTCGCATTCCTTTCAAAAGAATGTAAATGCGACACTCCCTTGGTAGGAAATAGCGTCTGCAGACATCTACGTATCGTAGCAATAGGGTTCTAGTGCTTATTAAATCGCGATATCGCATCTCATTTCTATGTTTCACGATAAAATACAATATTCATTGTGCAGTCTTATGTATACCTCGTATTCACCTCAATAGAATGTAAATGCGACACTTCCTTGCTAGGAAATAGCGTTTGCAGATGTCTACGTATCGTAGCAAGAGAGTTCTAATGCTTCTTAAAACGCGATATCGCATCTCATTTCTATGTTTCATGATAAGATTTAATATTCATTGTTGAGTGCCATGTATACCTCGCATACACTTCAAATGAATGTAAATGCGACACTTCCTTGCTAGGTAATAGCGTTTGCAGATGTCTACGTATCGAAGCAATGGAGTTCTAATGCTTCTTAATTCGCGATATCGCACCTCTATTCTACGTTTCATGATAAGATATAATATTCATTGTGCAGTGTTATGTATATCTCGTCTACACTTCAAATGAATGTAAATGCAACACTTCCTTGCTAGGAAATAGCGATGGCGGATGTCTACGTTTCGAAGCAATAGAGTTCTAATGCTTCTTAAATCGCCATATCGCATCTCATTTCTATGTTTTATGATAAGATATAATATTCATTGTGCAGTGTTATGTATACCCCGTATTCACTTCAAAAGAATTTAAATACGACACTTCCTTGCTTGGAAATAGCGTTTGCAGATGTCTACGTTTCGTAGCAATAGAGTTCTAATGCTTCTCAGAACTCGATATTGCATTTCATTTCTATGTTTCATTATAAGATATAATATGCATTGCGAAGTGTTATGTATACCTCGCATACACTACAAACTAATGTAAATGCGACACATCCTTGCTAGGAAATAGCGTTTGCAGATGTCTCCGTATCGAAGCAATAGATTTCTAATGCTCCTTAAAACGCGATATCGCATCTCATTTCTATGTTTCATGACAAGATATAATATTCATTGCGAAGTGTCATGTATACCTCGTATTCACTTCAAAGAATGTAAATGCGACACCTCCTTGCCATTAAATTAAGTTTGCGGATGACTACGTATCGTACCAATAGAGTTCTGAAGCTTTTAAATTGCGATATCGCATCGCATTTCTATGTTTCATGATATGATATAATATTCATTCCGAAGTGTCATGTATACCTCGTATTCACTTCAAAAGAATGTAACTGCGACACTTCCTTGCTAGGAAGTAGCCTTTGCAGGTGTCTATGTATCGAAGCAATAGAATTCTAATTCTTCTTAAATCTCCATATCGCAACTCATTTCTATGTTTTATGATAAGATATAATATTCATTGTGCAGTGTTATGTATACCCCGTATTCACACCAAAAGAATGTAAATACGATACTTTCTTGCCAGGAAACAGCGTTTGCAGATGTCTACGTATCGTATCAAGAGAGTTCTAATTCTTCTCAAAACGCGATATCGCATCTCAATTCTATGTCTCATGATAGGATATAATATTCATTGTGGAGTGTTATGTATACCTGGCATTCACTTCAAAAGAATGTAAATACGACACTTCCTTGCTAGGAAATGGTGTTTGCAAATGTCTACGAATTGTAGCAGTAGAGTTCTAATGCTTCTCAAAACGCTATATCGCATCTCATTTCTATGTTTCATGACAAGATATAATATTCATTATGGAGTGTTATGTACACCTCGTATTCACTTCAAAGAATGTAAATGCAACACTCCCTTGCTAGGAAATAGCGTCTGCAGATATCTATGTATCGTAGCAATGTAGTTCTAATGCTTCTTAAATCGCCATATCGCAACTCATTTCTACGTTTTATGATAAGATATAATATTCATTGCGGTTTATAATGTATACCACGTTTTCACTTCAAAAGAATGTAAATACGACACTTCCTTGCTAGGAAATAGCGTTTGCAGATGTCAACGTATTGTAGCAGTAGAGTTCTAATGCTTCTCAAAACGCGATATCGCATCTCATTCCTATGTTTCATGATAAGATATAATATTCATTGTGGAGCGTTATATATACCTCGTATTCACTTCAAAGAATGTAAATGCGACACTTCCTTGCTAGGAAATAGCGTCTGCAGATGTCTATTTATCGTAGCAATAGAGTTCTAATGCTTCTTAAAACGCGAATCGATCCTCATTTCTATGTTTCACGATAAAATACAATATTCATTGTGCAGTCTTATGTATACCTCGTATTCACCTCAATAGAATGTAAATGCGACACTTTCTTGCCAGGAAATAGCGTTTGCCGATGTCTACGTATCCTAGCAATAGAGTTCTAATGCATCTTCAAACGCGATATAGCTGCTCATTTCTATGTATCATGATAAGATATAATATTCATTGCGAAGTGTCATGTATACCTCGCAAACACTTCAATTGTATGTAAATGCGACACTTCCTTGCTAGGAAGTAGCGTTTGCAGATATCTACGTATCGAAGCAGTAGATTTCTAATGCTTCTCAAAACGCGATATCGCATCTCATTTCTATGCACCATGATAAAATATAATATTCAATATGAAGTGTCATGTATACCTCGTATTCTCTTCAAAAGAATGTAAATACGACACTTCCTTGAAAGGAAATAGTGTTTACAGATGTCTACGTATGGTAGCATTAGGGTTCTAAATCTTTTCAAAACGCGATATCGCATCTCATTTCTATGTTTCATGATAAGATATAATATTCATTCTGAAGTGTCTTTTATACCACGCATACACTTCAAACGAATTAAAAGGCGACACTTCCTTTCTAGGAAATTACGTATCCAGATGTCTCCGTATTGATGCAATAGAGTTCTAAAGCTTCTTTAAACGCGATATCGCATTTCTCTGTGTTTCATGATAATATATAATATTCATTGTGCAGTGTTATGCATACCTCGTATTCATTTCAATTGAATGTAAATGCGACACTTCCCTGCTCGGAAATAGCGATTGCAGATGTCTGCGTATCGAAGCAATAGGGTTCTAATGCTTCTTAAATCGAGGTATCGCATCTCATTTCTGTGTCTCATGATAAGATATAATATTCATTGCGAAGTGTCATGTATACCTCTTATTCACTTCAAAAGAATGTAAATGCGATACTTCTTAGCTAGGAAGTTGCGATTGCAGATGTCTACGTATCGAAGCAATAGGGTTGTAATGCTTTTTAAATTGCGATATCGCATCTCATTCCAATGTTTCGAGATAAGATATAATATTCATTGTGGAGTGTTATGTATACCTCGCATACACTTCAAATGAATGTAAATGCGACACTTCCTTGCTAGGAAGTAGCGTTTGCAGATGTCTACGTATCCAAGCTATAGAGTTCTAATGCTTCTTAAATCGCCATATCGCATCTCATTTCTATGTTTCATGATAAGATATAATATTCATTATGCAGTGTTATGTATATCTCGTCTAGACTTCAAATGATTGTAAATGCGACACTTTCTTGCTTGGAAATAGAGTTTGCAGATATCTACGTATCGAAGCAATAGAGTTCTAATGCTTCTTAAATCGTCATATCGCATCTCATTTCTATGTTTCATGATAAGATATAACATTCATTGTGGAGTGTTATGTGTACCTCCCATACACATCAGATGAATGTAAATGCGATACTTCCTTGCAAAGAAGATGTCTCCGTATCGTAGCAATAGAGATCTAATGCATCTTAAAACGCGAAATTGCTCCACATTTATATGCTTCATGATTAGATATTCATTGTGGAGTGTTACGTATACCTCGTACTCACATCAAAAGAATGTAAATGCGACACTTCCTTGCAAGGAAGTGGCGTTTGCAGATGTCTACGTATCGAAACAGTAGAGTTCTAATACTTCTTAAATCGCCATATCGCATCTCACTTCTATGATTCATGATAAGATATAATATTCATTGTGAATTGTTATGTATACCTCGTATTCACATCAAAATATTGAAAATGCGACACTTGCTTGCTAGGAACTAGCATTTGCAGATGTCAACGTATCGTAGCAATAGTGTTCTAATGCTTCTTAAAATGCGAAATCGCTCCACATTTATATGCTTCATGATAAGATATAATATTCATTGTGCAGTGTTATGTATACCTCGTATTCACTTCAAAAGAATGTAAATGCGACACTGCCTTCCTAGGAAATAGCATCTGCAGATATCTACGTATCGTAGCAATAGAGTTCTAATGTTTCTTAAAACGAGATATCGCATCTCATTTCTATGTTTTAGGATAAGATATAATATTCATCGCGGAGTGTCATGTATACTTCGTATTCACTTCAAAAGAATGTAAATGCGACACTTCCTTGCTAGGAAGTAGCGTTTGCAGATGTCTACGTATCGAAGCAATAGTGTTCTATTCCTTCTTAAATCGCGATATCGCAAATCATTTCTATGTTTCATTATGAAATATAATATTCAGTGCGAAGTGTCTTGTAAACCTCGCATACGCTTCAATTGAATGTAAATGCGACACTTTCCTGATAGGAAATAGCGATGGCAGATGTATACGTATAGAAGCAACAGAGTTCTAATACTTCTTAAAACGAGATATCGCATCTCATTTCTATGTTTCATGATAAAATATAATATTCATTGCGAAGTGTCATGTATACCTCGTATTCACTTCAAAAGGATGTAGATGCGACACTTCCTTGCAAGGAAGTAGCGTTTACAGATGTCTACATTTCGAAGAAATAGTGTTCTAATGCTTCTTATATAGCGATATCGCATCTAATTTCTATGTTTCATGATAAGATATAATATTCATTGTGCAGTGATATGTATACCTTGTATGCACTTCAAAAAAATGTAAATGCGACACTTCCTAGCTAGGAAATAGCGTTTGCAGATGTCTACTTATCGTAGGAATAGGGTTCTAATGCTTCTCAAAACGCGATATCGCATCTCATTTCAATGTTTCATGATAAGGTATAATATTCATTGCGAAGTGTCATGTATAACTCGTATTCACTTCAAAAGAATGTAAATGCGACAGTTCCTTGCTAGGAAATAGCGTTTCCAGATGTCTACGTATAGAAACAATAGGGTTCTAATGCTTCTTAAAACGAGACTTCGCATCTCAGTTCTATGTTTCATGATGAGATATAATATTCATTGCGAAGTGTCATGTATACCTCGTATTCACTTCAAATGAATGTAAATGCGACACTTGCTTGCTAGGAAATAGCGTTTGCAGATGTCTACGTATCGAAGCTATAGAGTTCTAACGATTCTTAGAACGGCGTATTGCATCCCATTTCTATGTTTCACGATAAGACATAATATTCATTGCGAAGTGTCATGTATTCCTCGCATACACGTCAAATGAATGTAATATGCGACACTTCCTTCCTAGGAAATAGCGTTTGCAGATATCTACGTATCGAAGCAATAGAGTTCAAGTGCATCTTAAAACGCGATATCGCATGTCATATCTATTTCTTATGATAAGATATAATATTCATTGGGAAGTGTTATGTGTTCCTCGTCTACACTTCAAATGAATGTAAATGCGACATTTCCTTTCTAGGAAATTACGTTCCCAGATATCTCTGCATGGAAGCTATAGAGTTCTAATGCTCCTTAAAATGCGATATCGCATCTCATTTCTATGCCTCATGACAAGATACAATATACTCTGCGAAGTTTTATGTATTCCTCGTCTACACTTCAAGTGAAGGTAAATGCGACACTTCCTTTCTAGGAAATAGCATCTGCAGACGTCTACGTATCGTAGCAATAGAATTCTAATGCTTCTTAAAACGCGATATCGCATCTCATTTCTATGTTTCATGATAAGATATAATATTCAATGCGGGGTGTAATGTATACCTCGTATTCACTTCAAAAGAATGTAAATGCGACACTTCCTTGCTAGGAAATAGCGTTTGTAGATGTCTACGTATCGTAGCAATAGTGTTCTAATGCTTCTTAAATCGCGATATCGCATTTCATTTCTATGTTTCGTGATAAGGTATAATATTCATTGTGTTGTGTTATGTATACCTCGTATTCACTTCAAAAGAATGTAAATGCGACACTTCCTTCCTAGGAATTAGCGTTTGCAGATGACTACGTATCGTGGCAATAGAGTTCTAATGCTTCCTAATACAAGATATCGCGACTCATTTCTATGTTTCATGAGAAGATATAATATTCATTGCGAAGTGTCATTTACAACTCGTATTCACGTCAAAGGAATGTAAATGCGACACTTCCTTGCTAGGAAATAGCGTCTGCAGATGCTTACGTATCTTAGCAATAGGGTTGCAATGCTTCTCATAACGCGCTATCGCATCTCATTTCTATGTTTCATGATAAGATATAATATTCATTGCGAAGTGTCATGTATACCTCGTACTCACATCAAAAGAAAGTGAATGCGGCACTTCCTTTGCTAGGAGATAGCGTTTGCAGATGTCTACGTATCGTAGCAATAGAGTTCTAGTGCTTCTTAGTACGCGATATCGCATCTCATTTCTATGTTCCATGATAAGATATAATACACGTTGCGAAGTGTCACTAATACCACCCATACACTTCAAATGAATGTAAGTACCACACTTCCTTGCTAGGAAATAGCGTTTCCATATGTCTACGCATCGAAGCAGTAGAGTACTAATGCTTCTTAAATCGGGATATCGCATCTCATTTCTATGTTTCATGATAAGATATGATATTCATTGCGAAGTGTCATGTATACATCGTATTCACTTCAAAACAATGTAAATGCGACACTTCCTTGCTAGGAAATAGCTTTTGCACATGTCTACGTATCGAAGCAATAGTTTTCTAATGCTTCGTAATTCGCGATATCGCATCTCATTCCTATTTTTCGTGATGAGATATAATATTCATTGTGCAGTGTTATGTATATCTCGACTACACTTCAAATGAATATAAATGCGACACTTGCTTGGAGGGGAATAGTGTTTGCAGATGTCTATCTCTCGGAGCAACAGAGTTCTAATGCTTCTTAAATCGCCATATCGCATCCGATTTCGATGTTTCATGATAAGGTAGAATATTCATAGCGAAGTGTCATGTATACCTCGTATTCCTTTCAAAAGAATGTAAATACGACACGACCTTGCTAGGAAGTAGCGTTTGCAGATGTCCACGTATCGAAGCAATAGAGTTCTAATGCTTCTTATAACACGATATCGCCCCTCATTTCTATGTCTCATGCTAAGATATAATATTCATAGCGAATTGTTATGTATTTCTCGTCTGCAATTCAAACGAATGTAAATGCAACACTCCCTTTCTAGGAAATTACGTTTCCAGATATCTACGTATCGAAGCAATAGTGTTCTAATGGTTCTTAAAACGCGATATCGCATCTCATTTCTATGTCTCATGATAAGATATAATATTGATTGCGAAGTGTTATGTATTCACCGTCTGCACTTGAGATGTATGTAAATGCGACACTTCCTTTCTAGGAAATTACGTTTCGAGATGTCTCCGTATCGAAGCAATAGAATTCTAATGCTTCCTATAACGCGACATCGCACCTCATTTCTATGTCTCATGATAAGATATAATATTCATTTCGAAGTGTTATGTATTCACTGTCTACACTTGAAATGTATGTAAATGCGACATTTCCTTGCTAGGAAATAGCGTTTCCAGATGTCTACGTATAGTAGCAATAGAGTTCAAATGCTTCTTAAAACGCGATATCGTATCTCATTTCTATGTTTCATGATAAGATATAATATTCATTGCGAAGTGTCACGTATGCCAGGTATTCACTTCAAGTGAATGTAAATGCGACACTTCCTTGCTAGGAAATAACGTCTGAAGATGTCTACGTATCGTACCATTGGAGCCCTAATGCTTCTTAAATCGCGATATCGCATCTCATTTCTATGTTTCATGATAAGATATAATATTCATTGCGAAGTGTCTTGTATACCTCGCATACACTTCAAATGAATGTTAATGCGACACTTCCTTGCTAGGAAATAACGTTGGCAGATGTCTACGTATCGAAGCAATAGAGATCTAATGCTCTTAAATCGCCATATCGCATTTCATTTCTATGTTTCATGATAAGATATAATATTCATTGCGAAGTGTTATGTATTCCTCGTCTACGCTACAAATAAGTGTAAATGCGGCACCTCCTTGCCAGGAAATAGCGTTTGCAGATGTCTACGTATCGTAGCAATTGAGTTCTAATGCTTCTTATAACGCCATATCGCATCTCATTTCTATGTTTCATGGTAAGATATAATTTTCATTGTTTAGTGTTATGTGTACCTCGTATTCACTTCGAAAGAATGTAAATGCGACACTTCCATGCTAGGAAATAGCGTTTGCAGATGTCTGTGTATCGTAGCAATAGCGTTCTAAAGCTTCGTAAAAAGCGATATCGCATCTCATTTCTATGTTTCGTGATAAGATATAATATTCATTGTGGAGTGTTATGTATACCTCGTATTCACTTCAAAAGAATGTAAATGTGACACATCCTTGCTAGGAAATAGCGTTTGCAGATGCCTACGTACCGTAGCAATAGGGTTCTAATGTATCTTAAATCGCGATATCGCATCTCATTTCTATGTTTCGTGATAAGATATAATATTCATTGTGGAGTGTTATGTCTACTTCGTATTCACCTCATAAGAATGTAAATGCGACACTTCCTTGCTAGGAAATAGCGTTTGCACATGTCTACGCATCGAAGCAATAGGGTTCTAATGTATCTTAAATCGCGATATCGCATCTCATTTCTATGTTTCATGGTAAGATGTAATATTTACTGCGAAATGTAATGTATACATCGTATTCACTTCAAGGAAAGTAAATGCGACATTCCCTTGCTAGGAAATAGTGTTTGCAGATGTCTACGTATCATAGCAATAGGGTTCTAATGCATCTTAAACCGCGATATCGCATCTCATTTCTATGTTTTATGATAAGATATAATACTCATTGTGCAGTGTTATGTATATCTCGTCTACACTTCAAATGAATGTAAATGCGACACTTCCTTTCTAGGAAACTACGTTTCCAGATGTCTACGTATCGAAGCAATAGGGTACCAATGCTTCCTGAAACGCGATATCGCATCTGATTTCTATGTTTCATGATAAGATATAATATTCATTGCGAAGTGTTTTGCATTCCTCGTGTACACATCAAAAGAATGTAAATGCAACACTTCCTTGCAAGGAAATAGCGTTTGCAGATGTCTACGTATCGAAGCAATAGAGTTCTAATGCTTCTTATAACGCGATATCACATCACATTCCTATGTTTCATGATAAGAAATAATATTCAATGCGAAGTTTCATGTACTCTTGGTATTCACTACAAATGAATGTAAATACGACACTTCCTTGCTAGGAAATAGCGTTTGCAGATGTCTACGTATCGAAGCAATAGTGTTCTAATGCTTCTTGAAACGGGATATCGCATCTCATTCCTATGTTTCATGATATGATATAATATTAATTGCGAAGTGTCGTGTATACCTTGTATGCACTTCAAAAGAATGTAAATGCGACACTTCCTTGCTAGGAAAAAGCGTTTGCAGATGTCTACGTATCAAAGCAATAGAGTTCTAATGCTTCTTGAAGCGGGATATCGCATCTCATTTCTATGTTTCATGATAAGAAATAATATTCAATGCGAAGTTTCATGTACTCTTCGTATTCACTACAAATGAATGTAAATACGACACTTCCTTGCTAGGAAATAGCGTTTGCAGATGTCTACGTGTCGAAGCAATAGAGCTCTAATGCTTCTTGAAACGGGATATCGCATCTCATTCCTATGTTTCATGATATGATATAATATTAATTGCGAAGTGTCATGTATACCTTGTATGCACTTCAGAAGAATGTAAATGCGACACTTCCTTGCTAGGAAAAAGCGTTTGCAGATGTCTACGTATCGTAGCAATAGAGTTCTAATGCTTCTTAAAACGAGATATCGCATCTGTTTCCTATGTTTCATGGCAAGATATATTATTCATTGCGAAGTGTCACTAATACCTCGCATACAATTCAAATGAATGTAAATCCGACACTTCCTTGCTAGGAAATAGCGTTTGCAGATGTCTACGTATCGTAGCAATAAAGTTCTAATGCATCTTATATCGCGATATCGCATCTCGTTTCTATGTTTCATGATAATATAGAATATTCATTGTGCAATGTTATGTATACCTCGTATTCACCTCAAAAGAATGTAAATGCGGCACTTCCTTGCTAGGAAATAGTGTTGGCAGATGTCTACGTATCGAAGCAATAGAGTTCTATTGTCCCTTAAGTTGCGATATCGCATCTCATTTCTATGTTTCATGATAAGATATAACATTCATTGTGCAGTGTTATGTATATCTCGGCTACACTTCAAATCAATGTAAATGAGGCACTTCCCTGCTAGGAAATAGCGTTTGCAGATGTCTATGTATCGTAGCAATAGAGTTCTCACGCTTCTTAAAACGCGATATCGCATCCCATTTCTAGGTTTCATGATAAGATATAATATTCATTGCGAAGTGTCACTTACACCTCGCATACACTTCAAATGAATGTAAATGCGACACTTCCTTGCTGGGAAGTAGCGTTTGCAGATGTCTACGTATCGTAGCAATAGAGTTCTAACGCTTCCTAAAACGGGACACCGAATCTCAATTGTATGTTTCATGATAAGATATAATATTCATTGCGAAGTGTCACTTACACGTCGCATACACTTCAAATGAATGTAAATGCGACACTTCCGTTCTTGGAAATAGCGTTTACAGATGTCTCCGTATCGAAGCAATAGTGTTCTAATGCTTCTTAATTCGCGATATCGCATCTCATTTCTGTGTTTCATGATAAGATATAATATTCATTGCGAAATGTCATTTATACATTGTAATCACTTCAAAAGAATGTAAATGCGACACTTTCTTCCTAGGAAAAAGAGTCTGCAGATATCTGCGTATCATAGCAATTGGGTTCTAATGTTTCTTAAAACGAGATATCGCATCTCATTTCCATGTTTTAGGATAAGATATAATATTCATTGCGAAGTGTCACTTACACCTCGCATACACTTCAAATGAATGTAAATGCGACACTTCCTTGCTGGGAAGTAGCGTTTGCAGATGTCTACGTATCGTAGCAATAGAGTTCTAACGCTTCCTAAAACGGGACACCGAATCTCAATTGTATGTTTCATGATAAGATATAATATTCATTGCGAAGTGTCACTTACACGTCGCATACACTTCAAATGAATGTAAATGCGACACTTCCGTTCTTGGAAATAGCGTTTACAGATGTCTCCGTATCGAAGCAATAGTGTTCTAATGCTTCTTAATTCGCGATATCGCATCTCATTTCTGTGTTTCATGATAAGATATAATATTCATTGCGAAATGTCATTTATACATTGTAATCACTTCAAAAGAATGTAAATGCGACACTTTCTTCCTAGGAAAAAGAGTCTGCAGATATCTGCGTATCATAGCAATTGGGTTCTAATGTTTCTTAAAACGAGATATCGCATCTCATTTCCATGTTTTAGGATAAGATATAATATTCATTGCGGAGTGTCATGTATACTTCGTATTCACTTCAAAAGAATGTAAATGCGACACTTCCTTGTTAGGAAATAGTGATGGCAGATGGCTACGTATCGTAGCATTAGAGTTCAAGTGCTTCTCATAACGCTATATCGCAACCCATTTCTATGTTTCGCGATAAGATATAATATTCATTCTGGAGTGTTATGTATACCTCGTATTGACTTCAAAAGAATGTAACTGCGACACTTCCTTCCTAGGAAATAGCGTTTGCAGATATCTACGTAGCGAAGCAATGGAGTTCTAACGCTTCTTAAAACGCGATATCGCATCTGTAACATCCGGCGTGCCGCCTTCCACCCCCCAGCGCCACCCACAGCATCCGGCAGCGACGCATCTACCGCCAGCCGCATCCAAGTGCGTGGAAAGAGCGCCTTCACACACGGGAAAGCAGACCGAACGCCGAGCTAAGGCAGCCAGATATCCACGAGCACCCAGGAGATCGACCGTACGACCGCGCGACGATGCGCGCTATCGCCAGAGTTGGGAGACATGCAGCCTCCAGCCGCACGAACAGATCACCGAGCATCTCACCGATTCGCCTACGCCATCCTCCCATTATTCTTATTTTGATAATGTATATTCATAAGAACGTCCTAGAATTAAGTACACGACACAACTAATGTACATACGCAAACAACACACACATAGTTCCTAATATATCTGCGAATTCTCATAGTCATAAGTTTCGATACGCCCAAGCAACCGTCCGACGCGCGCGGCTCACGCTTAACGCGAGCCGCGCCCCACTCCGACCGGCCGCCCCACTTCGCGGGCCGAGCGGCCACCCCACTCCGGGGTCCAGCGACTCGCACGCCACGCGACTCGAGGAGGTCGCGGACACGCGAGCTGAAGATCAGTTCCGATCAGTCCTTCGAACCGAGGAGTTCCAATCTCGCTCTCAATGCCTCAATCGGAGGTGTTTCTAATTCTACTTCAATTCTAGTTCAAGTCAATTCATTCCAATTCTAAACGTTAAGTCTATCTTTAACTTAGCCTTAGGGAAGTCAGTGTAAGCTTAGGTTTATATTAGAATATATTTTATTTTACCTTACATGTACAAGTTTAAATTTGATTATTATCCTCTAATTTCATTATTATCTACGAATTCTTCCACGAGCTATCGCGTGGATATCCATCATTCGAATCCAATCGCTAGTTGACCTTGGTAACCGGCTGGTTAGAGCGGACCGCCGCTTAACTTCGCCGATCCACAGCGGAAACTACGTGCGGATATAGTCGACGTTTCACCCTTCTGGACCGATAGGTTAGAGCGGACCGCCGCTTATCCGATTCGTATCCGGATTGCTGGAACTAGACGCGAATGTGTCTCAATCCGAAACGTAAAGCTCGACGTGCGGGACGGAAGAATTACCTACGCCGACTTATGCGCGATTACTTGGGCATCGAAGCCCTTTCGTCTCTTCGTTCGAACACCACCGTTCCATTGGCTCTTCATCAACCTGCTCCGTCGCCTTCTTCCGGTCAAGGCAAGCCGATCAGCACAGGAAACCCGCTACGTTGGAGACTCATCCCTCTTACGATCCAGCCTCGCAGCCCTTACGCAGGGACGATTCCGGAAAGCGATCCTCGACAGCAACAGTATCTCAGGAAGGGATACTAAATTAACAACGATTCAAGACAGCAAGGGTAGGATCTTTCCTATTTACCGCGATCGCGTTTTGAAAGTGTTCGTTGTCCCACGAAAGGAACCCGGAACCCGTCGCAATTAAGCGTGCCGAGTCCGTTTTCTGGCTGCGTGTCATCCGCGAATAAAACGGAAATTTTCCACCCTCGCGACGTGACACATCTCATTTCTACGTTTCATGGTAAGATATAATTTTCATTGTTTAGTGTTATGTGTACCTCGTATTCACTTCGAAACAATGTAAATGCGACACTTCCATGCTAGGAAATAGCGTTTGCAGATGTCTACGTATCGTAGCAATAGCGTTCTAAAGCTTCGTAAAAAGCGATATCGCATCTCATTTCTATGTTTCGTGATAAGATATAATATTCATTGCGAAGTGTCACGTATGCCTCGTATTCACTTCAAAAGAATGTAAATGCGACACTTCCTTGCTAGGAAATAGCGTTTGCAGATGTCTACGTGTCCAAGCAATAGAGTTCTAATGCTTCTTAAAACGAGATACCGCTCCTAATTTCTATGTTTTATGATAAAATATAATATTCATTGCGAACTGCCGTGTATTCCTCGAATTAACATCAAAAGAATGTAAATGCGACACTTCCTTGCTAGGAAATAGCGTTTGCAGATGTCTACGTATCGAAGCAATAGAGTTCCAATGCTTCTTAAATCGCGATATCGCATCTCATTTCTATGTTTCATTATAAGATATAATATTCATTGTGCAGTCTTATGTATACCTCGTATTGGCTTCAAAAGTATGTAAATGCGACACTTCCTTGCTAGGAAATAGCGTTTGCAGATGTCTACGTGTCCAAGCAATAGAGTTCTAATGCTTCTTAAAACGAGATACCGCTCCTAATTTCTATGTTTTATGATAAAATATAATATTCATTGCGAACTGCCGTGTATTCCTCGAATTAACATCAAAAGAATGTAAATGCGACACTTCCTTGCTAGGAAATAGCGTTTCCAGATGTCCAGGTATCGAAGCAATAGAGTTCTAATGCTTCTTAAAACGCGATATCGCAACTCATTTCTATGTTTCATGATAAGACATAATATTCATTGCGAAGTGTCATGTATAACTCGCGTACAATTCAAACGAATGTAAATGCGACACTTGCTTCCTAGGAAATAGCAATGGCAGGTGTCTACGTATCGAAGCAACAGATTTCTAATGCTTCTTAAAACGAGATATCGCATCACATTTCTCTGTTTTACGATAAGATAAAATATTCATTGCGAAGTGTCACGTATACCTCGTATTCCCTTCAAAAGAATATAAATGCGACACTTCCATGCTAGGAAGTAGCGTTTGCAGATTTCTACGTATCGAGCAATAGGATTCTAATGTTTCTGAAATCGCAATATCGCATCTCATTTCTATGTTTCATGATAAGATATAATATACATCGTGCAGTGTTATCTATACCTCGTATACACTTCAAGAGAATGTAAATGCGACACTTCCTTGCTAGGAAATAGCGTTTGCAGATGTCTACGTATCGAAGCAATAGAGTCCTAATGCTCCTTATATCGCGATATCGCATCTCATTTCTATGTTTCATGATAAGATATAATATTCATTGCGAAGTGTCTTGTATACCTCGCATACACTTCAAATGAATGTAAGTGCGACACTTCCTTGCTAGGAAATAGCGTTGGCCGATGTCTACATATCGAAGCAGTAGAGATCTACTGCTTCTTAAATCGCCATATCGCATCTCATTTCTATGTTTCATGATAAGATATAATATTCATTGTGGAGTGTTATTATAACCTCGTATTCACCTCAAAAGAATGTAAATGCGACACTCCCTTGCTGGGAAATAGCGTTTGCAGATGTCTACGTATCGTAGTATTAGAGTTCTAATGCTTCTCAAAACGCGATATCGCATCTCATTTCTATGTTTCATGATAAGATATAATTTTCATAGCGGAGTGTCATGTATACCTCGTATGCACCTCAAAAGAATGTAAATGCGTGACTTGCTTGCTAGGAAATAGCGTTTTCAAATATCTACGTATCGTAGCAATAGAGTTCTAATGCTTTATAAAACGCGATGTCGCATTTCATTTCTATGTCCCATGATACGATATAATATTGTCGCGTCCCGAGATGCGATTGCTCTCGCAGCGGTGGCACAAAGTCGTAACCGTTCCTGGTAAAAACGCGAAGTGCGTCTGGACCGCGTTCATTGGCGTTTCCAACTCGATAAAACGAATGCTATCACTAAAACTTACCTTGCGAAAGCTTGATTTCACTATCTGCTTTCTCTTTCCAAGTACCTGGAGCGCCTAGGATCCGCAACCGGGATGGCGGCGGCGTACTGCAAGAACGGTGGCACGTCTACAGGAATGAGCGACCAGGCGGATTGACCCAAGCTGGCAGGCATAGGCGCTGGGCCCTGACGGTCTGCGACTCGCACGGTTCGTGCGGCGAAGGAAACCTCCCTCACAGTAACCGGAACTCGTACGCTGGAGACTGATTATCCTGGTGCACTACCCACGTATACCCGAGCGAGACGACGAATAAACTCTCTCCTCACCGCGCGTCGTGTACGCTTTGCCGGAGGTGCAAGACTCATCAAGAATACTTGAGCTTCGGTAGAGTACGACGGGGCTAAACGTTTGTTCGCTCTAGCATAACGGGCCACCTGGGTGTAAGATATTCGGTATATGGTAGAAGTGAGGATGGAGCAGCTAAACGCTGGTTCGCTCTAGCCGTCGAGCCTCAAGAATATCGCAGACGAGATGTAGAAATAAAATAATCGTGTGCGTATCCGTGGATTAGAGTTAAGGTATTGTAATTGAATTGGAATAAAGACACTTTGAATCTGGTAAAAGGTAAACTATATCCTATGACTTCACTATGCTAAATACACTTGACTGTATTCTAAGTTACTAACTAACGATTATAATAAGAAATGGAAATAGTATAAGTATCGTAAGGACTCCGCTAAGGGAGTATGGACAGAGGCGGATGCATTTGAGCTAGTTGCTCGTTCCAGATGAGCCTATTGCTCAAGTCGGAGATTGGAACTCCTCTTTTCGTTGGGACGATTAGAACTGACTCTCGGATCTCGCGTCCGCGACCTCCTCGGGTCGCGAGGCGGGCGAATCGCTGGGCCCTCGCAGTGGGGCGGACGGTCGGAGTAGTGTGGCAGCTTCGTGGTGAAGCGGCCGTTCGGAGTGGGATGAGGCTCGCGTTAAGCGTGAGCCGCGAGCGTTGAGGGTGCGCGCGAGCGCATCGACACATAATGTTGAAACGACGTATGTACATGTATTCACTTAAACCTAGGTCCTTATTGTGGTGTCTGAGGTGATTAGTGTATCTATTCTAGTCACGTATGTAAGAAAAATACGTATGCCTCTTCGTTAGCACTGGGGATTCGATCCAGTATGTGGTGGAGAGCTGCTCGTCCTCGTAATACGGGGTGAAGTCCTCCCCCTCGTATGTGGAGATCGCGCGTGATCGCGGCCTGCTGCACCCTTCTTCCCTCTCGTACCGTTGTCTCTTTCTGTAGGGACGGCGAGTCGGCGGGTGGACCGTTTGCAGGGCCTCCGGATACGGATGCTGGATATGATGTGGTGGAGGCCGGAGAGTGGCAGGCGGTACGCCTGATGTTACAATATTCAGTGCAACGCGGGTGGGAGTGCACCATGAAATACCATACGCATTCGTAGGTGTCGGGCGACCCGTTGGAGCCTAGTATGCAAGAATAGCGATGGTCCCGGTGATAAGGTAACAGGGTGGATGACGTGAAAACATAGCCTCTCACACCTTAGCCTCGCATCAGATCTCCTCGTGGTCCACGCGGAATGTGCCGCAGGCGGATGGCCTACGGCATTCAGATTGATGCGGGTCGGGGGAGTCCCTGCCCATATTTCAGGTTCTGCCCCATAGCAGCCCTGCCCTCCCCTCCTGTCAAATATAAATGGGATAGTTGGAATCTCAAATATTGACTCTAACACTTATTCATTTTGTTCGTAAATCAAATTCCTTACGCCGGCTATCAGTCAAGACTAAAAAGTTCCTTTCGTCAAAGAGAGCGATAGCGACGATGGAGCGTCGCTGTGTGCAGCCACGGTCTGATTAAACGGGTGGGTATGTTAACATGCTCAAAAGACGAGAATAGTGATGCCGTATTGTCATAGTCCCTGGCCGAAGCAGTGGTCCGCTAGGGGGCTAGTGTGGGCGTGATTATAACATGGCGTATGCCATTAAGGCAAGGTAGCATGCTCGAGCCTCCTCTCGGGGCCGAGTTAAAAGTATTCAATGCACCGCGTGATGTATGCATCGTCAACACTTCAAATGAATGTAAATGCCACACTTCCTTGCTCCTGAATAGCGTTTCTAGATGTCTACGTTTCGAAGCTATAGTGTTCTAATGATTCATAAAACGCGATATCGCATCTCATTTCTATATTTCATGATAAGATGTAAAATCAATGCAAAGCGTTATGTATATCTAGTCAACTTTTCAATGTAATGTAAAGCGCACATTTTCTTGCTACGGAATAGCGTTTCTAGATGCCTACGTATCGAAGCAATAGATTTCTAATGCTTCACAAAACGCAATACTGCACCACATTTCTATGTTTCACGATAAGATGTAATCCAATGCAACGCATAAATTTTATCTCGTCAACACTCCAAAAGAATGGAAATCTGGCATTTCCTTGCTACGGACCAGCATTTCTATGTGTCTACATACCGAACCAATAGTGCTCTAATGCTTCATAACGCAATATCGCATCACATTTCTTTGTCTCACGATAAGATATAATATTCATTGCGAAGTGTCACTTATACCTCGGCTACGATTCAAAAGAATGTAAATGTCACACTTCCTTGCTGGGAAATGCGTTTCCAGATGACCACGTATCGAAGCAATAGAGTTCTAATGCTTCTTAAAACGCGATATCGCATCGCAGTTCTATGTTTCAAGATAAGATATAATATTCACTGCGAAGTGTTACGTATACCTCGTCCACACAAGAAAAGAATTTAAATGCCACACTTCCTTGTATACCTCGTCTGCACTTCAAAAGATTGCAAATGCCACTCTTCCTTGCTGGGAAATAGCGTTTCCAGGTGCCTACGTATCGAAGCAATAAAGTTCTAATGCATCTTATATCGCGATATCGCATCTCATTTCTATGTTTCACGATAAGATATAATATTCATTGTGGAGTGTTATGTATACCTCGTATTCACCTCAAAAGAATGTAAATGCGACACTCCCTTGCTAGGAAGTAGCGTTTGCAGATGTCTACGTATCGAAGCAATAGAGTTCTAATCCTTCTCAAAACGCGATATCGCATCTGATTTCTATGTCTCATGATAAGATATAATATTCATTGCGAAGTGTTATGTTTTCCTCGTCTACACTTCAAATGAATCTAAATGCGACACTTCCTTGCCAGGAAATAGCGTTGGCAGATGCCTACGTATCGAAGCAAGCTTGTTATAATGCTTCTTAAAACGACATATCGCATCTCATTTCTATGTTCCACGATAACATATAATATTCATTGCGATGTGTTATGTATACCCCGCATACACTTCAAATGAATGTAAATGCGACACTTCCTTGCTAGGAAATAGCGATTGCAGATGTCTACGTATCGTAGCAACAGAGTCCTAATGCTTCTCAAAACGCGATATCGCATCACATTTCTATGTTTCATGATAAGATATAATATTCATTGCGAAGTTTCATGTATTCCTCGTATTCACTTCAAATGAATGTAAATGAGACACTTCCTTGCTAGGAAATAGCGTTTGCAGATGTCTACGTATCGAAGAAATAGAGTTTTATGCTTCTTATATCGGGATAAAGCATCTCATTTCTATGTTTCATGACAAGATATAATATTCACTGCGAAGTGTCATGTATACCTCGTATTCAGTTCAAGTGAATGTAAATATGACACTTCCTTGCTAGGAAATAGCGTTTGCAGATGTCTACGTATAGAAGCAATAGTGTTCTAATGCTTCATAAAACGTGATATCGCATCTCATTTCTATTTTTCATGATAAGGTATAATACTCATGGCGAAGTTTCATGTATACCTCGTATTCGGTTCAAAAGAATGTAAATGCGACACTTCCTTGCTAGGAAGTAGCGTTTGCAGATGTCTACGTACCGAAGCAATAGATTTCTAATGCTTCATAAATAGCGATATCGCATCTCATTTCTATGTTTCATGATACGATATAATAGTCATTGCGAAGTGTTATGTATACCACGTCTGCCCTTCAGAAGATTGTAAATGCCACACTTCCTTGTGTACCTCGTCAGCACTTCAAAAGATTGTAAGTACCACACTTCCATGCTAGGAAATTGCGTTTCCAGATGTCTACGTATCGAAGCAATATAGTTGTAATGCTTCTTAATACGCGATATCGCACCTCAGTTCTGTTTCATGATAAGAAATAATATTCATTGCGAAGTATCATGTATACCACGTATTCACTTCAAAAGAATGTAAATGCGACACTTCCTTGCTAGGAAATAGCGTTTCCAGATATCTACGTATCGTAGCAATAGAGTTCTAATGCTTCTTAAACCGCGATATCGCTCCTCATTTCTATGTTTCAGGATGAGATATTATTAATTGTGGAGTGTCATGTATACCTCGTATTCACTTCAAACGAATGTAAATGCGACACTTCCTTTCTAGGAAATAGCGTTTCCAGATATCTACGTATCGTAGCAACAGAGTTCTAATGCTTCTTATTACGCGATATCACATCTCATTTTTATGTTTCATGATAGGAAATAATATTCATTGCGAAGTGTCATGTATACCTCGCATACACTTCAAATGAATGTAAATGCGACTCTTCCTTGCTAGGAAATAGCGTTTGCAGATGTCTACATATCGAAGCGATAGATTTCTAATGCTTCTTAATTCGCAATATCGTATCTCATTTCTATGTTTCACGATAAGATATAATATTCATTGTGGAGTGTTATGTATACCTCGTATTCACCTCAAAAGAATGTAAATGCGACACTTCCTTGCTAGGAAATAGCGTTTCCAGATGTCTACGTACCGAAGCAATCGAGTTCTAATGCTTCTTAAATAGCAATATCGCATCTCATTTCTATGTTTCATGATAAGATATAGTATTCATTGCGAAGTGTCACGTATGCCTCGTATTCACTTCAAAAGAATGTAAACGCGACACTTCCTTGCTAGGAAGTAGCGTTTGCAGATGTCTACGTATCGAAGCAATAGAGTTCTAATGCTTCTTAAATCGCGATATCGCATCACATTTCTATGTTTCATGATAAGATATAATATTCATTGTGGAGTGTCATATATACCTCGTATTGACTTCAAAAGAATGTAAATGCGACACTTTCTTTCTAGGAAATAGCATTTCCAGATATCTACGTATCGTAGCAATGGAGTTCTAATGCTTCTTAAAACAGGATATCGCATCTCACTTCTATGTTTCATGATAGGATAAAATATTCATTGCGAAGTGTCATGTATACCTCGTATTCACTTCAAAAGAATGTAAATGCGACACTTCCTTTCTAGGAAATAGCGTTTCCAGATATTTACGTATCGTAGCAACAGAGTTCTAATGCTTCTTATTACGCGATATCACATCTCATTTCTATGTTTCATGATAAGAAATAATATTCATTGCGAAGTGTCATGTATACCTCGCATACACTTCAAATGAAGGTAAATGCGACTCTTCCTTGCTAGGAAATAGCGTTTGCAGATGTCTACATATCGAAGCGATAGATTTCTAATGCTTCTTAATTCGCAATATCGTATCTCATTTCTATGTTTCACGATAAGATATAATATTCATTGTGGAGTGTTATGTATACCTCGTATTCACCTCAAAAGAATGTAAATGCGACACTTCCTTGGTGGGAAATAGCGTTTGCAGATGTCTTCGTATCGTAGCATAGAGTTCTAGTGCTTCTTAAATCGCGTTATCGCATCTCATTTCTATGTTTCGTAATAAGATATAATAATCATTGTGGAGTGTTATGTATACCTCGTACTCACTTCAAAAGAATGTAAATGCGACACTTCCTTGCTAGGAAATAGCGCTCACAGATGTCTACGCATCGTAGCAATAGATTTCTAATCCCTCTTAGAACGCGACATCGCACTTTATTACTATGTTTCATGATAAGATATAATATTCATTGCGAAGTGTCTTGTATACCTCGCATACACTTCAAATGAAGGTAAATGAGACACTTCCTTGCTTGGAAATAGCGATGGCAGATGTCTACGTATCGAAGCAATAGAGTCCTAATGCTTCTTAAAACGAGATATCGCATCTCATTTCAATGTTTTATGATAAGATATAATATTCACTGCGGAGTGTCATGTGTACTTCGTATTCACTTCAAAAGAATGTAAATGCGACACTTCCTTGCTAGAAAGTAGCGTTTGCAGATGTCTACGAATCGAAGCAATACATTTCTATTGCTTCTTAAGTCGCGATATCGCATCTCGCTTCTACGTTTCATGATAAGATATAATATTCATTGTGCTGTTTTATGTATATCTCGTCTACACTTCAAATGAATGTAAATGCGACACTTCCTTGCCAGGAAATAGCGTTTGCAGACGTCTACATGCCGAAGTAACAGAGTTCTAATGCTTCTTAAATCGCGATACCGCATCTCACTTCTATGTTTCATGATAAGATATAATATTCATTGTGCGGTGTTATGTATATCTCGTCTACACTTCAAATAAATGTAAATGCGACACTTCCTTGCTTGGAACTAGCGTTTGCAGTCGTCCACGTATCGAAGCAATAGAGTTCTAATGCTTCTTAAATAGCGATATCGCATCCCATTTCTTGTTTCATGATAAGATATAATATTCATTGTGCAGTGATATGTATACCTCTCATACACTTCAAATGAATGTAAATGCGACACTTCCTTGCTAGGAGATAGCGTTTGCTGATATCTACGAATTGTAGCAACAGGGTTCTAATGCTTCTTAAAACGCGATATCGCATCTCATTTATATGTTTCATGATAAGATATAATATTCATTGCGAAGTGTCATGTATACCTCGCATACACTTCAAATGAATGTAAATGAGAGACTTCCTTCCTGTGAAATAGCGTTTGCAGATGTCTACGTATCGACGAAGTAGAGACCTAATGCTTCTTATATCGCGATATCGCATCACATTTCTATGTTTCATGATAAGATATAATATTCATTGTGTAGTGCCATGTATACCTCGTGTTCACTTCAAAAGAATGTAAATACGACTTCCTTGCTAGGAAATAGCGTTTCCAGATGTCTACGTATCGAAGCAATACAGTTCTAATGCTCCTTAAATCGCGATATCGCTCCTCATTTCTATGTTTCAGGATGAGATATTATTAATTGTGGAGTGTCATGTATACCTCGTATTCACTTCAAACGAATGTAAATGCGACACTTCCTTTCTAGGAAATAGCGTTTCCAGATATCTACGTATCGTAGCAACAGAGTTCTAATGCTTCTTATTACGCGATATCACATCTCATTTCTATGTGTCATGATAAGATATAATATTCATTGCGAAGTGTCATGTATACCTCGCATACACTTCAAAAGAATGTAAATGCGACACTTCCTTGCCAGGAAATAGCGTTTGCAGATGTCTACGTATCGAAGCAATAGAGTTCTAATGTTTCTTAAAACGCGATATCGCATCTCATTTCTATGTTTCATGATAAGATATAATATTCATTGCGCAGTGTCCTGTATACCTCGTATTTACTTCAAATGAATGTAAATGCGACACTTCCTTGCTTGGAAATAGCGATTGCAGATGTCTACGTATCGAAGCAATATAATACATATATAATGTATTATTAGCAAGCAATATATACATATATAATGCTTCTTAAAACGTCATATCGCATCTCATTTCTATGTTTCAGTATAAGATATGATATTCATTGTGGAGTGTTATGTATGCCTCGTACTCACTTCAAATGAATGTAAATGCGACACTTATTTGCTAGGAAATAGCGTCTGCAGATATCTACGTATCGTAGCAATAGAGTTCCAATGCTTCTTAAAACGCGAAATCGCTCCTCATTTCTATGCTTCATGATAAGATATAATATTCATTGTGGAGTGTTGTGTATACCTCGTATTCACTCCAAAAGAATGTAAGTGCGACACTTCTTTGCTAGGAAATAGCGTTTGCAGATGTCTACTTATCGAGGTAATAGAGTTCTAATGCTTCTATGACGTCAGGCGCACAGCCTTCCATCCTCTGGCGCCAACCACCATCCGCAGCATCCACAACCGGGACACCGCTCTTCCGCCAGCACCGGTATCCGGATCCTCCATACACGGGCCGCACGACGATTCGACGCCCCAAGACGAGGAGACAACGCCACGAGGACGAGGAATACCTCTCCACGTACGAATCCCAATTACCTGCGATCACACAATCATACGCTTTTTTCTCATACACGCGATTCTAGATTAAGCACTGTACACAGATCATGTACATACACAATCCAACACACACCTAGATTTGAGCGAATATTTGTACAGCCATAATTTCTAAGACATATAGAATATAAGCTGCGAGGGGCGCCCGCGCGCACTCGACGCTCGCGGCTCACGCTGAACGCGAGCTGCACCCCACTCCGACCGGCCGCCCCACCGCGAGGGCCGAGCGGCCGCCCCATTACGACCATACACCCCATCGCGAGGGCCGAGCGGCCGCCCCACTACGACCGTACGCCCCACTCGAAGGGCCCAGCGACTCGCGGGCCGCGCGACCCGAGGAGGTCGCGGACGCGCCACCGTGAGATCAATTCCATCGAGTCCCATCTCGGACACAGTTCTAATCTCAACTCCGAATCGAGCAATACGCTCCTCTGCTACGAGCTGTCAGCTCTCATGCAGCCGACTGTATCGCATCTCCTTTAGCGGAGTCCTTATTGTAACTTAGTTCTATTTCTATTTCAAATTATATCTTTAGTTGATAACTTAAACATAGTATAGTGTAGTAGGTTAGTGATATTATAGAATATACTCTTCTTTTACCAAATCTAAGTCTCTTTATTCGATTACAAGTTCCTTAAATTCTATTCCACGTGTAGGCTTGCGATTCTTATTCAATTCACACGATTCATCTGCGACAGTTCTGTACGCTGGACGGTCTTTGAGTGCTCCAATGCTCGACTGCTCTTGCTGCATTTCTATCGTATCCAGGGTATCTTGAACAAGGACCGACCTCGGTAAGCCAGAGAGCACCATCGCTTGGCCGAGCCGTACTCTGTCCTAGTGCAAGCGCCCTTGATAAATCTCGAGCCACCGAAAAGGCGTACATGACGCGCGGGGAAGGAAACAATATCTACGCCGCCTCATTCGTGAATACGCGAGTAGTACATCCGGACATCCATACGCCTGCAACGCCGTTTCCGTTCCTGCGAAGGAGGTATTCGCAGCCGTACGTCCAAATCGAATCCACGATCGCCCGGTTCCAGCGCCAGTTTCCTCCAGCCGCAGATCGCCTGCCTGGAGACTCATTCCCGTCGACGCTCCGCTGGTCCAGCAGTACGCCGCTGCTATTCCGGTCACGGATCCATGGCGCCATAGACACCTGGAACGAGATGCGAAACAGCATAAAGAAGACAACGAAAGGTAAGTTTTAAGGCGTAATTTTGGTTGAATCGAGTTCCGACCGCCAACGAACTCGGCCCCGTCGCAATTCGCGTAGGTTTACGGCAAAGGATACGAATCGTGCCATCGGATCGAGCACAATCGCACCACGGGACGTGACACATGTATACATCGTATTCACTTCAAAAGAATGTAAATATGACAATTCCATGCAAGGAAATAGCGTTTGCAGATGTCTACGTATCGTAGCAATAGAGTACAAATGCTTCATAAAACGCGATATCGCATCTCATTCCTATGTTTCACGATAAGATATAATATTCATTGTGCAGCGTTATGTATATCTCGTCTACACTTCAAATGAATGTAAATGCGACACTTCCCACCTAGGAAATATCGTTTGCAGATGTCTACGAATCGAAGAAATAGATTTCTAATGCTTCTTAAAACGCGATATCGCATATCATTTCTATGTTTCATGATAAAATATAATATTCATTGCGAAGAGTTATGTATATATCGCCTATACTTGAAAGGAATGTAAATGTGACACTGCCTTGCTAGGAAATAGCGTTTGCAGATGTCTACGTATCGAGGCAATAGAATTCTAATGCTTCTTAAAACGGGATATCGCATTTCATTCCTATGTTTCATGATAAGATATAATATTCATTGCGCAGTGTTATGTATACCTCGTATTCACCTCAAAATAATGTAAATGCGACACTTCCCTGCTAGGAAATGGCGCTTGCAAATGTCTAAATATTGAAGCAGTAGAGTTCTAGTGCTTCTTAAAACGAGATAGCGCATCACAATTCTATGTTTTATGATAAGATGTAACATTAATGGCGAAGTATCACGTATACATCGTATTCACCTCAAAAGAATGTAAATACGACACTTCCTTGCTAGGAAATAGCGTTTGCAGATGTCTACGTATCGTAGCAACAGGGTACTGTCACGTCGCGAGGGTGGAAAATTTCCGTTTTATTCGCGGATGACACGCAGCCAGAAAACGGACTCGGCACGCTTAATTGCGACGGGTTCCGGGTTCCTTTCGTGGGACAACGAACACTTTCAAAACGCGATCGCGGTAAATAGGAAAGATCCTACCCTTGCTGTCTTGAATCGTTGTTAATTTAGTATCCCTTCCTGAGATACTGTTGCTGTCGAGGATCGCTTTCCGGAATCGTCCCTGCGTAAGGGCTGCGAGGCTGGATCGTAAGAGGGATGAGTCTCCAACGTAGCGGGTTTCCTGTGCTGATCGGCTTGCCTTGGCCGGAAGAAGGCGACGGAGCAGGTTGTTGAAGAGCCACTGGAACGGTGGTGTTCGAACGAAGAGACGAAAGGGCTTCGATGCCCACGTAATCGCGCATAAGTCGGCGTAGGTAATTCTTCCGTCCCGCACGTCGAGCTTTACGTTTCGGATTGAGACACATTCGCGTCTAGTTCCAGCAATCCGGATACGAATCGGATAAGCGGCGGTCCGCTCTAACCTATCGGTCGAGAAGGGTGAAACGTCGACTATATCCGCACGTAGTTTCCGCTGTGGATCGGCGAAGTTAAGCGGCGGTCCGCTCTAACCAGCCGCTTACCAAGGTCAACTAGCGATTGGATTCGAATGATGGATATCCACGCGATAGCTCGTGGAAGAATTCGTAGATAATAATGAAATTAGAGGATAATAATCAAATTTAAACTTGTACATGTAAGGTAAAATAAAATATATTCTAATATAAACCTAAGCTTACACTGACTTCCCTAAGGCTAAGTTAAAGATAGACTTAACGTTTAGAATTGGAATGAATTGACTTGAATTAGAATTGAAGTACAATTAGAAACACCTCCGATTGAGCCATTGAGAGCGAGATTGGAACTCCTCGGTTCGAAGGACTGATCGGAACTGATCTTCAGCTCGCGTGTCCGCGACCTCCTCGAGTCACGTGGCGTGCGAGTCGCTGGACCCCGGAGTGGGGTGGCCGCTCGGCCCGCGAAGTGGGGCGGCCGGTCGGAGTGGGGCGCGGCTCGCGTTAAGCGTGAGCCGCGCGCGTCGGACGGTTGCTTGGGCGTATCGAAACTTATGACTATGAGAATTCGCAGATATATTAGGAACTATGTGTGTGTTGTTTGCGTATGTACATTAGTTGTGTCGTGTACTTAATTCTAGGACGTTCTTATGAATATACATTATCAAAATAAGAATAATGGGAGGATGGCGTAGGCGAATCGGTGAGATGCTCGGTGATCTGTTCGTGCGGCTGGAGGCTGCATGTCTCCCAACTCTGGCGATAGCGCGCATCGTCGCGCGGTCGTACGGTCGATCTCCTGGGTGCTCGTGGATATCTGGCTGCCTTAGCTCGGCGTTCGGTCTGCTTTCCCGTGTGTGAAGGCGCTCTTTCCACGCACTTGGATGCGGCTGGCGGTAGATGCGTCGCTGCCGGATGCTGTGGGTGGCGCTGGGGGGTGGAAGGCGGCACGCCGGACGTTACAGTACAAATGCTTTTTATATCGCGATATCGCATCTCATTTCTATGTTTCGTGATAAGGTATAATATTCATTGTGGAGTGTTATGTATAAAGCCCATACGCTTCAAAAGAATGTAAATGCGACACTTACCTCCTAGGAAATAGCGTCTGCAGATATCTACATATCGTAGCATTTGAGATATAATGCTTCTCAAAACGCGATATCGCATCTCATTTCTATGTTTCATGATAAGATATAACATTGACTGTGCAGTGTTATGTATACCTCGTATTTACTTCAAAAGAATGTAAAAACGACACTTCCTTGCTAGGGAATAGCGTTGGCAGATGTCTACGTATCGAAGCAATGGTGTTCTAATGCTTCTTAAAACGCGATATCGCATCTCATTTCTGTATTTCATGATAAGATATAATATTCATTGCGAAGTGTTATGTATACCTCGCACACAGTTCAAACGAATGTAAAAGCGACACTTCCTTCCTAGGATATAGCGTTTGCAGATATCTACGTATCGAAGCTATAGGGTTTAAATGCTTCTTAAAACGAGATATCGGATCACATTTCTATGTTTCATGATAAGATATAATATTCATTGCGAAGTGTTATGTATACCTCGCATACACTTCAAATGAATGTAAATGCGACACTTCCTTGCTAGGAAATAGCGTTTGCTAATGTCTACGTATCGATGTAATAGGGTTCTAATGCTTCTTAAAACGAGATATCGCATCTCATTCCTATGTTTCATGATAAGATATAATATTCATTGCGAAGTGTCACGTATACCTCGCATTCACTTCAAAAGAATGTAAATGCGACACTTCCATGCTAGGAAATAGCTTTTTCCGGATGTCTACGTATCGAAGCAATAGAGTTCTAATGATTCTTAAAACGCGATATCGCATCTCATTTCTATGTTTCATGATAAGATATAATATTCACTGCGAAGTGTTATGTATATCTCGTCTACACATCAAATGAATGTAAATGCGACACTTCCTTTCATGGAAATAGCGTTTCCAGATGTCTAGGTGTCGAAACAATAGGGTTCTAATGCTTTTTAAATCGCGAAGTCGCATGTCATTTCTATGTTTCATGATAAGATATAATATTCATTCCGAAGTGTCACGTATACCTCGTATTCACATCAAAAGAATGTAAATGCGACACTTCATTGCTAGAAAGTAGCGATTGCAGATGTCTACATATCGGAGCAATAGAGTTCTAATGCTTCTTATATCGCGATGTCGCATACCATTTCTATGTTTCATAATAAGATATAATATTTATTGTGCCGTGTTATGTATACCTCGTATTCATTTCAAAAGAATGTAACTACGACACTTCCTTGCTAGGAAATAGCGTTTGCAGATGTCTACGTATCGTAGCAATAGAGTTCTAATGCTTTTTAAATCGCAATATCGCATCTCATGCCTATGTTCCATGATAAGATATAATATTCACTGCGAAGTGTCATGAACACCTCGTATTCATTTCAAATGAATGTAAATGCGACACTTCCTTGATTGGGAGTAGCGTTTTCAGATGTCTACGTATCGAAACAATAGAATTCTAATGCTCCTTAAAACGAGATATCGCATCTCATTTCAATGTTTTATGATAAAATATAATATTGACTGCGGAGTGTCATGTATACCTCGTATTCACATCAAAAGAATGTAAATGCGACACTTCCTTGCTAGGAAATAGCGTTTGCAGATGTCTATGTATCGAAGTAATAGAGTTCTGATGCTTCTTAAAACGGGATATCGCATCACATTTCTATGTTCCATGATAAGATATAATATTCATTGCGAAGAGTCATGTATACCTCGTACTCACTTCAAAAGAATGTAAATGCGACACTTCATCGCTAGAAAATAGCGTTTGCAGAAGTCTACGTATAATAGCAATAGATTTCTAATGCTTCTCAAAACGCGATATCGCATCTCATTTCTATGTTTCATGATAAGATATAGTATTCAATGCGACGTGTCATGTATACCTCGTACTCACTTCAAAAGAATGTAAATGCAAAACTCCATTGCTAGGAAATAGCGTTTGCAGATATCTACGTATCGAAGCAATAGAGTTCTAATGCTTCTTAAAACGGGATACCGCATTTCATTTCTATGTTTCATGATAAGATATAATATTCATGGCGAAGTGTTATGTATTCCCCGTCTACACTTCAAATGAATGTAAATGCGACAGTCCCATGCTAGGAAATAGCGTTTGCAGATGTCTACGTATCGTAGCATTAGAGTTCTAATCCTTCTTAGAACGCGATATCGCAACTCATTACTATGTATCATGATAAGATATAATATTCATTGCGAAGTGTCTTGAATACCTCGCATACACTTCAAATGAATGTAAATGCGACACTTCCTTGCTAACAAATAGCAATGGCAGATGTCTACGTATCGAAGCAGTAGGGTTCTAATGCTTCTTAAAACGCGAAATCGCTCCCCATTTATAACCGTCATGATAAGATATATTATTCGCTGCGTAGTGTCATGTATACTTCATATTCACTTCAAAAGAATGTAAATGCGACACATCCTTGCGAGGAAGTAGCGTTTGCAGATGTCTACGTATCGAAGCAATAGTATTCCAATGCTTCTTAAATCGCGATATCGCACCTCAATTCTGCGTTACATGATAAGATATAATATTCATTGTGCAGTGCTATGTATATCTCGTCTACACTACAAAGGAATGTAAATGCGACACTTCCTTCCTAGTAAATAGCGTCTGCAGATGTCTACGTATCGTAGTAATAGAGTTCTAATGCTCCTTAAAACGCGATATCACATCTCACTTCTATGTTTCATGATCAGTATTAATATTCAATGCGAAGTGTCATGTATACCTCGTATTATCTTCAAAGGAATGTAATGCGACACTTCCTTGCTAGGAAATAGCGCTTCCACATGTCTACGAATCGAAACAATAGAGTTTTAATGCTTCTTAAAACGAGATGTCGCATCTCATTTCTATGTTTCATGATAAGATATATTATTCATTGCGAAGTGTCTTGTATACCCCGTAATCACTTCAAAAGAATGTAAATGCGACACTTCCTTGCTAGGAAATAGCGTTTGCAGATGTCTACGTATCGTAGCAATAGAGTTCTAATGCCTCTTAAATCGCGATATTGCGTCTCACTTCTATGTTTCGTGATAAGATATAATATCCAATACGAAGTGTTATGTATTCCTGGTCTACACTTCAAATGAAGGTAAATGCGACACTTGCTTTCTAGGAAATTATGTTTCCAGATGTGTACGTATCGAAGCAATAGAGTTCTAATGCTTCTTAATACGCTATATCGCACTTCATTTCGATGTTTCATGATAAGATATAATATTCATTGCCAAGTGTTATGTATACTTCGTATTCACTTCAAAAGAATGTAAATGCGACACTTTCTTCCTAGGTAATAGCGTCTACAGATGTCTACGTATCGTAGCAATAGAGTTCTAATGCTTCTTGAAACGCGAAATCGCATCTCATTTCTATGTTTCATGATAAGATATAATTTTCATTGCGAAGTGTCATGTATACATCGTATTCACTTCAAAAGAATGTAAATGCGACACTTCCTTGCTAGGAAATAGCATTTGCAGATGTCTACGAATCGAAACAAAAGGGTACTGATGCTTCTTAGAACGAGACTTCGCTTCTCATTTCTATGTTTCATGACAAGATATAATATTCTTTGCGAAGTGTCATGTATACCTTGTATTTACCTCAAAAGAATGTAGATGCGACACTTCCTTGCTAGGAATTAGTGTTTGCAGATGTCCACGTATCGAAGCAATAGTGTTTTAATGCTCCTTAAATCGCGATATCGCATCTCATTTCTTTGTTTCATGATGATATGTAATATTCACTGCGAATTGTCATGTATACATCGTATTCTCTTCAAAAGAATGAGAATGCGACACTTCCTTGCTAGGAAATAGCGTTTGCAGATGTCTACTTATCGTAGCAATAGAGTTCTAATGCTTCTTAAAACGCAATACCGCACCTCACTTCTATGTTTCATGATGATATAATATTCATTGCGATGTGTCATGTATACCTCGTATTCGCTTCAAAAGAATGTAAATGCGACACTTCCTGGCAAGAAAATAGCGTTTGCAGATGTCTAAGTATCGAAGCAATAGATTTCTAATGCTTCTTCAAACGAGATGTCGCAACCCATTTCTGTGTTTCATGATAGGATATAATATTCATTGCGAAGGGTTATGTATACCTCGTATTCACTTCAAAAGAAAGTAAATGCGACACTTCCTTGCTAGGAAATAGAGGTTGCAGATGTCTACGTATCGTAGCAATAGGGTTCTAACGCATCCTAAAACGCGATATCGCATCTCATTTCTATGTGTCATGACGAGATATAATATTAATTGCGAAGTGTCATGAACACCTCGTATTCATTTCAAATGAATGTAAATGCGACACTTCCTTGATTGGGAGTAGCGTTTTCAGATGTCTACGTATCGAAACAATAGAATTCTAATGCTCCTTAAAACGAGATATCGCATCTCATTTCAATGTTTTATGATAAAATATAATATTGACTGCGGAGTGTCATGTATACCTCGTATTCACATCAAAAGAATGTAAATGCGACACTTCCTTGCTAGGAAATAGCGTTTGCAGATGTCTATGTATCGAAGTAATAGAGTTCTGATGCTTCTTAAAACGGGATATCGCATCACATTTCTATGTTCCATGATAAGATATAATATTCATTGCGAAGAGTCATGTATACCTCGTACTCACTTCAAAAGAATGTAAATGCGACACTTCATCGCTAGAAAATAGCGTTTGCAGAAGTCTACGTATAATAGCAATAGATTTCTAATGCTTCTCAAAACGCGATATCGCATCTCATTTCTATGTTTCATGATAAGATATAGTATTCAATGCGACGTGTCATGTATACCTCGTACTCACTTCAAAAGAATGTAAATGCAAAACTCCATTGCTAGGAAATAGCGTTTGCAGATATCTACGTATCGAAGCAATAGAGTTCTAATGCTTCTTAAAACGGGATACCGCATTTCATTTCTATGTTTCATGATAAGATATAATATTCATGGCGAAGTGTTATGTATTCCCCGTCTACACTTCAAATGAATGTAAATGCGACAGTCCCATGCTAGGAAATAGCGTTTGCAGATGTCTACGTATCGTAGCATTAGAGTTCTAATCCTTCTTAGAACGCGATATCGCAACTCATTACTATGTATCATGATAAGATATAATATTCATTGCGAAGTGTCTTGAATACCTCGCATACACTTCAAATGAATGTAAATGCGACACTTCCTTGCTAACAAATAGCAATGGCAGATGTCTACGTATCGAAGCAGTAGGGTTCTAATGCTTCTTAAAACGCGAAATCGCTCCCCATTTATAACCGTCATGATAAGATATATTATTCGCTGCGTAGTGTCATGTATACTTCATATTCACTTCAAAAGAATGTAAATGCGACACATCCTTGCGAGGAAGTAGCGTTTGCAGATGTCTACGTATCGAAGCAATAGTATTCCAATGCTTCTTAAATCGCGATATCGCACCTCAATTCTGCGTCACATGATAAGATATAATATTCATTGTGCAGTGCTATGTATATCTCGTCTACACTACAAAGGAATGTAAATGCGACACTTCCTTCCTAGTAAATAGCGTCTGCAGATGTCTACGTATCGTAGTAATAGAGTTCTAATGCTCCTTAAAACGCGATATCACATCTCACTTCTATGTTTCATGATCAGTATTAATATTCAATGCGAAGTGTCATGTATACCTCGTATTATCTTCAAAGGAATGTAATGCGACACTTCCTTGCTAGGAAATAGCGCTTCCACATGTCTACGAATCGAAACAATAGAGTTTTAATGCTTCTTAAAACGAGATGTCGCATCTCATTTCTATGTTTCATGATAAGATATATTATTCATTGCGAAGTGTCTTGTATACCCCGTAATCACTTCAAAAGAATGTAAATGCGACACTTCCTTGCTAGGAAATAGCGTTTGCAGATGTCTACGTATCGTAGCAATAGAGTTCTAATGCCTCTTAAATCGCGATATTGCGTCTCACTTCTATGTTTCGTGATAAGATATAATATCCAATACGAAGTGTTATGTATTCCTGGTCTACACTTCAAATGAAGGTAAATGCGACACTTGCTTTCTAGGAAATTATGTTTCCAGATGTGTACGTATCGAAGCAATAGAGTTCTAATGCTTCTTAATACGCTATATCGCACTTCATTTCGATGTTTCATGATAAGATATAATATTCATTGCCAAGTGTTATGTATACTTCGTATTCACTTCAAAAGAATGTAAATGCGACACTTTCTTCCTAGGAAATAGCGTCTACAGATGTCTACGTATCGTAGCAATAGAGTTCTAATGCTTCTTGAAACGCGAAATCGCATCTCATTTCTATGTTTCATGATAAGATATAATTTTCATTGCGAAGTGTCATGTATACATCGTATTCACTTCAAAAGAATGTAAATGCGACACTTCCTTGCTAGGAAATAGCGTTTGCAGATGTCTACGAATCGAAACAAAAGGGTACTGATGCTTCTTAGAACGAGACTTCGCTTCTCATTTCTATGTTTCATGACAAGATATAATATTCATTGCGAAGTGTCATGTATACCTTGTATTTACCTCAAAAGAATGTAGATGCGACACTTCCTTGCTAGGAATTAGTGTTTGCAGATGTCCACGTATCGAAGCAATAGTGTTTTAATGCTCCTTACATCGCGATATCGCATCTCATTTCTTTGTTTCATGATGATATATAATATTCACTGCGAATTGTCATGTATACATCGTATTCTCTTCAAAAGAATGAGAATGCGACACTTCCTTGCTAGGAAATAGCGTTTGCAGATGTCTACTTATCGTAGCAATAGAGTTCTAATGCTTCTTAAAACGCAATACCGCACCTCACTTCTATGTTTCATGATGATATAATATTCATTGCGATGTGTCATGTATACCTCGTATTCGCTTCAAAAGAATGTAAATGCGACACTTCCTGGCAAGAAAATAGCGTTTGCAGATGTCTAAGTATCGAAGCAATAGATTTCTAATGCTTCTTCAAACGAGATGTCGCAACCCATTTCTGTGTTTCATGATAGGATATAATATTCATTGCGAAGGGTTATGTATACCTCGTATTCACTTGAAAAGAATGTAAATGCGACACTTCCTTGCTAGGAAATAGAGGTTGCAGATGTCTACGTATCGTAGCAATAGGGTTCTAACGCATCCTAAAACGCGATATCGCATCTCATTTCTATGTGTCATGACGAGATATAATATTAATTGCGAAGTGTCATGTACACCTCGTATTCACTTCAAAAGAATGTAAATGCGACACTTCCTTGCTATTAGAAGTTGTTTGCAGATGTCTACGTATCGAAGTAATCGTGTTCTAATGCTTCTTTAATCGCGATATCACAACCCATTCCTATGGTTCGTGCTAAGGTATAATTTTTATTGTAGAATGTTATGTATTCCTCGTATTCACTTCAAAAGAATGCAAATACCACACTTCCTTGCTAGGAAATAGCGTTTGCAGATGTCTACGTATCGAAGCAATAGGATTCTAGTGCTGCTTAAAACGGGATACCGCGTCTCATTTCTATGTTTCATGAAGTGATATAATATTCAATGCGAAGTGTTGTGTATACCTCGTCTACACTTTAAAAGAATTTAAATGCCACAAATCCTTGATAGGAAAAGCGATTCCAGATGTCCACGTATCGAAGCAATAGAGTTATAATGCTTCTTAATACGCGATATCGCATCTCATTTCTATGTTTCATGATAAAATATATTATCCATCGCGAAGTGTTGTATACATCGTCTACACTCAAAAGAATGTAAATGCCACTATTTCTCGTTAGGAAATATCGTTTCCAGATGTCAACGTTTCGAAACAATAAAGTTCTAATGCTTCTTAAAACGCGATATCGCATCTCATTTTTACGTTTCATGATGTGATATAATATTCATTGCGAAGTGTTATGTATACCTCTTCTACACTTTCAAAGAACGTAAATGCCGCACTACCTTAAATGGAAATGCCTTTCCAGATGTCTACGTACCGAGGCAATAGAGTTCTAATGCTTCTTAAAACGCGATATCGCATCTCATTTCTATGTTTCATGATAAGATATAATATTCATTGTACATTGTTATGTATACCTCGTATTCACTTCAATTGAATGTAAATGCTACACTTCCTAGCTAGGAAGTTGCGTTTGCAGAAGTCTACGTATCGAAGCAATAGAATTGTAATGCTTCTTAAATCGCGATATCGCATCTCATTCGTATGTTTCGAGATAAGATATAATAATCATTGTGCAGTGTTATGTATACCTCGTATTCACTTCAATTGAACGTAAATGCGCACTCCCTTGCTAGGAAATAGCGTTTGCAGATGTGTACCTATCGTAGCAATAGAGTTCTAACGTTTCTTAATACGCGATATCGCATCTCATTTCTATGTTTCACGATAAGATATAATATTCGTTGCGAAGTGTCATGTATACGTCGTATTCACTTCAAAAGAGTATCAGTGCAACACTTCCTTGCTATTGAATAGCGTTTGCAGATGTCTACGTATCGTAGCAATAGATTTCTAATGCTTTTTAAATCGCGACATCGCATCTCATTTCTATGTTTCATGATAAGATATAATATTCATTGTGGATTGTTATGTATATCTCGTCTACACTTCAAATGAAAGTAAATGCGACACTTCCTTGCTAGGAAATAGCGTTTGCAGATGTCTACGTATCGAAGCAATAGAGTTCTAATGCTTCTTAAATCGCGATATCGCATCTCATTTCTATGTTTCACGATGAGGTACAATATTCATTACGAAGTGTCATGTATACCTCGTATTCCTTTCAAGAGAATGTAAATGCGACACTTCCTTGCTAGGAAGTTACGTTTGCAGATGTCTACGTATCGAAGCAATAGAGTTCTAATGCTTCTTATATCGCCATAGCGCATCTCATTTCTATGTTTCATGATAAGATATAATATTCGTTATGGAGTGTCATGTATACCTCGTATTCGCTTCAAAAGAATGTAAATGCGACGCTTCCTTGCTAGGAAATAGCGTCTGCAGATGTCCACGTATCGTAGAAATAGAGTTCTAATTCTTCTTAAAACGCGATATAGCATCTCATTTCTATGTTTCATTACAAGATATAATATTCATTGCGAAGTGTCACGTATACCTCGCATACACTTCAACTGAATGTAAATGCGACACTTCCTTGCTAGGGAATAGCGTTTGCAGATGTCTACGTATTGAAGCAGTTGAGTTCCAATGCATCTTAAAACGCGATATCGCATCTCATTTCTATGTTTTGTGATAAGATATAATATTCATTGCGAAGTGTTATGTACTCCACGTCTACATTTCAACTGAATGTAAATGCGACACTTCCTTTCTTGGAAATCGCGTTTCCAGATGTCGACGTATCGAAGCAATATAGCTCTAATGCTTCTTAAAACGCGATATCGCATATGATTTCTATGTTCCGTGATAAGATATAATATTCATTGCGAAGTGCTATGTATTCCTCGTCTACACTTCAAATAGATGTGAATGCGACACTTCCTTTCTAAGAAATAGCGTTTCCAGATGTCTACGTATCGAAGCAATAGAGTTGTAATGCTTCTTAAAACGCGATATCACAACCCATTTCTATGCTTCGTGATAGATATAATATTCATTATGGAGTGTTATGAATGCTTCGTATTCACCTCAAGAGAATGTAAATGCGCCACTTCCGTGCTAGGAAATAGCGTTTGCAGATGTCTATGTATCGAAGCAATAGAGCTCTGATGCTTCTTAAATCGCGATATCGTATCTCATTTCTATGATTCATGATAAGATATAATGTTCATTGTGGAGTGTTATGTATACCCCGTATTCACTTCAAAAGCATGTAAATGCGACACTTCCTTGCCATTAAATAGCGTTTGCAGATGTCTCCGTATCGTAGCAATGGAGTTCTAATGCTTTTAAATCGTGATATCGCATCTCATTTTTATGTTTCATGATAAGATACTATATTCATTGCGAAATGTCATGTATACCTCGCATTCACTTCAAAAGCATGTAAATGCGACACTTCCTTGCTATTAAATAGCGTTTGCAGATGTCTACGTATCGTAGCAATGGAGTTCTAATGCTTTGAAATCGTGATATCGCATCACATTTCTATGTTTCATGATAAGATACAATATTCATTGCGAAGCGTCATGTATACCTCGCATTCACTTCAAATGAATGTAAATGCGACACTTCCTTGCTAGGACATAACGTTTGCAGACGTCTACGTATCGAAGCAATAGAGTTCTAATGCTTCTTCAATCGCCATATCGCATCTCATTTCTATGTTTCATGATAAGATATAATATTCATTGTGGATTGTTATGTATACCTCATATTCACATTAAAAGAATGTAAATGCGACACTTCCTTGCTAGGAAATAGCGTCTGCTGATATCTACGAATCGTAGCAAAAGGGTTCTAATGCTTCTTAAAACGCGATATCGCATCTCATTTCGATGTTTCATGATAAGATATAATATTCATTTCGAAGTGTCATGTATACCTCGCATACACTTCAAATGAATGTAAATGCGACACTTCCTTATCAGGAAATAGCCTTTGCAGATGTCTACGTCCCGCAGTAATAGAGTTCTAATGCTTCTTAAAACACGATATCTCATCTCATTCCTATGTATCATGATAAGATATCGTATTCATTGCGAAGTGTCATGTATACCTCGCATACACTTCAAATGAATGTAAATGCGGCACTTCTTTGCTAGGAAATAGCGTTGGCAGATGTTTACGTGCCGAAGCAACAGCGTTCTAATGCTTCTTAAAACGCGATATCGCATCACATTTCTATGTTTCATGATATGTTGTAATATTCATTGCGAAGTGTTATGTATACCACGCATACACTTACAATGAATGTAAATGCGACACTTCTTTGCCAGGAAATAGCTTTGGCAGATGTCTCCGTATAGAAGCAATAGAGCTCTAATGCTTCATAGATCGCAATATCGCATTTCATTCCTATGTTTCACGATAAGATATAATATTCATTGCGAAGTGTCATGTATACCTCGTATTCACTTCAAAAGAATGTAAATACGACACTTCCTAGCTAGGTAATAGCATTTGCAGATGTCTACGTATCGAAGCAATTGGGTTCTAGTTCTTCTAAAAACGAGATATCGCATCTCATTTATATTTCTCATGATAACATATATTATTCATTGCGAAGTGTTATGAATACCTTGTATTCACTTCAAAAGAATGTAAATGCGACACTTCCTGGCTAGGAAATAGCGTTTGCAGATGTCTACGTATCGAAGCAATAAAGTTCTAATGCATCTTAAATCGCGATATCGCATGTCATTTGTATGTTTCGTGATAAGATACAATATTCATTCTGGAGTGATATGTATACCTCGTACTCACCTCAAAAGAATGTAAATGCGACACTTCCTTGCTAGAATATAGCGATGGGAGATGTCTACGTGTCGAAGCAATAGAGTTCCAATGCTTCTTGAATCGCGATATCGCATCTCTTTTGTGCGTTTCATGATAAGATATAATATTCATTGTGGAATGTTACGTGTACCTCGTCTTCATTTCAAAAGAATGTAAATGCGACACTTCCTTGCCAGGAAATAGCGTTCGCAGATGTCTACGTATCGTAACAAAAGTGTTCTAGTGCTTCTTAAAACGCGATGCCGCATCTCAATTCTATGTTCCACGATAACATGTAATATTCATTGTGGAGTGTTATGTATACCTCGTATTCACATCAAAATGAAGTAAATGTGACACTTCCCTCCTAGGAAGTAGCGTTTGCAGATGTCTATGTACCGTAGCATTAGGGTTCTAATGCTTCTTACATCGCGATATCGCATCTCATTCCTATGTCTCATGATAAGAGATAATATTCATTGCGAAGTGTTATGTATTCCTCGTCTACACTTCAAATGAATCTAAATGTGGCACTTCCTTTCTAGGAAATATCGTTTCCAGATGTCTACGTATAGAAGCAATAGAGTTCTCATGCTTCTCAAAACGCGATATCGCATCTCATTTCTATGTTTCACGATAAGATATAATGTTCATTGCGAAGTGACTAGTATACCTCGCATACACTTCAAAGGAATTTAAATGCGACACTTCATTGCTAGGAAATAGCGTTGGCAGATGTTTACGTGTCGAAGCAACAGCGTTCTAATGCTTCTTAAAACGCGATATCGCATCACATTTCTATGTTTCATGATATATTGTAATATTCATTGCGAAGTGTTATGTATACCACGCATACACTTACAATGAATGTAAATGCGACACTTCTTTGCTAGGAAATAGCTTTGGCAGATGTCTCCGTATAGAAGCAATAGAGTTCTAATGCTTCATAGATCGCAATATCGCATTTCATTCCTATGTTTCATGATAAGATATAATATTCATTGCAAATTGTCATGTGTACCTCGTATTCATTTCAAAGGAATGTAAATGCGACACTTCCATGCTAGGAAATAGAGATTCCAGATGTCTACGTATCGTAGCAATAGATTTCTAAAGCTTCTTTAAACGCGATATGACATCACATTTCTATGTTTCATGATAAGATATATTATTCATTGCCAAGTGTCACGTATACATCACATACACATCAAAAGAATGTAAATGTGACACTTCCTTGCTAGGAAATAGCGTTTGCAGATCTCTACGTATCGTAGCACTGGAGTTCTAATGCTACTCAAAACACAATACCGCACGTCACTTCTATGCTTCATGATGATGTAATATTCACTGCGAAGTGTCATCTAAACCTCGTAATCTCTTCAGAAGAATGTAAATGCGACACTTCCTTGCAAGGAAATAGCGTGTCCATATGTCTACGTATAGAAACAATAGAGTACTAATGCTTCTTAGAACGAGACTTCGCCTCTCATTTCTATGTATCATGACAAGATATAATATTCATTGCGAAGTGTCATGTATACCTGGCATACACTTCGAATGAATGTAAATGCGACACTTCGTTGCTAGGTTATAGCGATTGCAGATGTCTACGTATCGAAGCAACAGAGTACTAATGCTTCTTAAAACGAGATATCGCACCTCATTTCCTTGCTACGAAGTAGCGTTTGCAGATGTCTACGTATCGAAGCAGTAGAGATCTAATCCTTCTTAAATCGCGATATTGCATCTCATTTCTATGTTTCATGATAAGATATAATATTCATTGCGAATTGTCACGTATACCTCGTATTCACTTCAAAAGAGTGTAAATGTGACACATCCTTGCTAGTGTAACGTCCGGCGTGCCGCCTTCCACCCCCCAGCGCCACCCACAGCATCCGGCAGCGACGCATCTACCGCCAGCCGCATCCAAGTGCGTGGAAAGAGCGCCTTCACACACGGGAAAGCAGACCGAACGCCGAGCTAAGGCAGCCAGATATCCACGAGCACCCAGGAGATCGACCGTACGACCGCGCGACGATGCGCGCTATCGCCAGAGTTGGGAGACATGCAGCCTCCAGCCGCACGAACAGATCACCGAGCATCTCACCGATTCGCCTACGCCATCCTCCCATTATTCTTATTTTGATAATGTATATTCATAAGAACGTCCTAGAATTAAGTACACGACACAACTAATGTACATACGCAAACAACACACACATAGTTCCTAATATATCTGCGAATTCTCATAGTCATAAGTTTCGATACGCCCAAGCAACCGTCCGACGCGCGCGGCTCACGCTTAACGCGAGCCGCGCCCCACTCCGACCGGCCGCCCCACTTCGCGGGCCGAGCGGCCACCCCACTCCGGGGTCCAGCGACTCGCACGCCACGCGACTCGAGGAGGTCGCGGACACGCGAGCTGAAGATCAGTTCCGATCAGTCCTTCGAACCGAGGAGTTCCAATCTCGCTCTCAATGCCTCAATCGGAGGTGTTTCTAATTCTACTTCAATTCTAGTTCAAGTCAATTCATTCCAATTCTAAACGTTAAGTCTATCTTTAACTTAGCCTTAGGGAAGTCAGTGTAAGCTTAGGTTTATATTAGAATATATTTTATTTTACCTTACATCTACAAGTTTAAATTTGATTATTATCCTCTAATTTCATTATTATCTACGAATTCTTCCACGAGCTATCGCGTGGATATCCATCATTCGAATCCAATCGCTAGTTGACCTTGGTAACCGGCTGGTTAGAGCGGACCGCCGCTTAACTTCGCCGATCCACAGCGGAAACTACGTGCGGATATAGTCGACGTTTCACCCTTCTGGACCGATAGGTTAGAGCGGACCGCCGCTTATCCGATTCGTATCCGGATTGCTGGAACTAGACGCGAATGTGTCTCAATCCGAAACGTAAAGCTCGACGTGCGGGACGGAAGAATTACCTACGCCGACTTATGCGCGATTACTTGGGCATCGAAGCCCTTTCGTCTCTTCGTTCGAACACCACCGTTCCAGTGGCTCTTCATCAACCTGCTCCGTCGCCTTCTTCCGGTCAAGGCAAGCCGATCAGCACAGGAAACCCGCTACGTTGGAGACTCATCCCTCTTACGATCCAGCCTCGCAGCCCTTACGCAGGGACGATTCCGGAAAGCGATCCTCGACAGCAACAGTATCTCAGGAAGGGATACTAAATTAACAACGATTCAAGACAGCAAGGGTAGGATCTTTCCTATTTACCGCGATCGCGTTTTGAAAGTGTTCGTTGTCCCACGAAAGGAACCCGGAACCCGTCGCAATTAAGCGTGCCGAGTCCGTTTTCTGGCTGCGTGTCATCCGCGAATAAAACGGAAATTTTCCACCCTCGCGACGTGATACTAGGAAATAGCGTTTGCAGATGTCTACGTATCGAAGCAATAGAGTTCTAATGCTTCTTAAAACGAGATATCGCATCTCGTTCATATGTTTCATGGTAAGATATATTATTAATTGCAAAGTGTCACGTATACCTCGCATACACTTCAAACGAATTTAAATGCGACACTTCCTTGCTAGGAAATAGCGATTGCAGATGTCTGCGTATCGTAGCATTAGATTTCTATTGCATCTCAAAACGCGATATCGCATCTTAATTCTATGTTTCATGATAAGATATAATATTTATTGCGAAGTGTCACGTATACATCGCATATACTTCAAATGAATGTAAATGCGACACTTCCTTGCTAGGAAATAGCGTTTGCAGATGTCTACGTATCGAAGCAATAATGTTCTAATGCATCTTATATAGCGATATCGCATCTCATTTCTATGCTTCATGATAATATATAGTATTCATTGTGCAATGTTATGTATACCTCGCATTCACTTCAAAAGAATATAAATGCGACACTTCCTTGCTAGGAAATAAACGATTGCAGATGTCTACGTATCGAAGCAATAGAGTTCTAATGCTTCTAGAAACGGGATATCGCATCTCGTTTCTATGTTTCGTGATAAGATATAATATTCATTTCGAAGTGTCACTTATACCTCGCAAACACTTCAAATGAATGCAAATGCGACACTTCATTGCTAGGAAATAGCGCTTGCAGATGTCTACGTCCCGAAGCAATAGAATTCTAATGCTTCTTAAATCGCGATATCGCATCTCATTCCTATGTTTCATGATAAGATATAATATTCATTGTGGAGTGTTATGTATACCTCGTATTCACTTCAAAATAATGTAAATGCGACACTTCCTTGCTAGGATATAGCGATGGCAGATGTCTACGCATTGGAGCAATATAGTTCTTATGCTTCTTAAATCGCGATATCGCATTTCATTTCTATGTTTCATGATAAGATATAATATTCATTTCGAAGTGTCATGTATACCTCGCATACACTTCAAATGAATGTAAATGCGACACTTCCTTGCTAGGAAATAGCGTTTGCAGATGTCTACGTATCGTAGCAAAGGAGTTCTAATGTTTCTTAAAACGCGAAATCGATCCACATTTCTTAGTTTCATGAGAAGATATAATATTCATTGTGGAGTGTTAGGTATACCACGTATTCACTTCAGAAGAATGTAAATGCGACACTTCCTTCCTAGGAAATAGGGTCTGCAGATGTCTATGTATCGAAGCAATAGAGTTCTAATGCTTCTTAAATCGCCATATCGCATCTCATTTCTATGATTCATGATAAGATGAAATATTCATTGTCGAGTGTTATGTATACAACGTTTTCACTTCAAATGAATGTAAATGCGACACTTCCTTAGTAGAATATAGCGATGGCAGATGTCTACGTATCGAAGCAGTAGAGTTCAAATGCTTCATAAATCGCGATATCGCATTTCATTTCTATGTTTCGTGATAAGGTACAATATTCGTTGTGGAGTGTTATGTGTATCTCGTATTCACTTCAAAAGAATGTAAATGCGACTCTTCCTTGCTCTTAAATGGCGTTTGCAGATGTCTACGTATCGTAGCAGTAGAGTTCTAATGCTTTTTCAATCGCGATATCGCATCTCTTTTGTGCGTTTCATGATAAGATATAATATTCATTGTGGAATGTTACGTGTACCTCGTATTCATTTCAAAAGAATGTAAATGCGACACTTCTTTGCTAGAATATAGCGTTTGCAGATGTCTACGTATCGTAACAAAAGTGTTCTAGTGCTTCTTAAAACGCGATGCCGCATCTCAATTCTATGTTTCATGATAAGATATAATATTAATTGCGAAGTGTCTTGCATACCTCGCATACACTTCAAATGAATGTAAATGCGACACTTCCTTGCTAGGAAATAGCGTTGGTAGACGTCTACGTATCGAAGCAATAGAGATCTACTGCTTCTTGAATCGCCATATCGCATCTCATTTCTATGTTTCATGATAAGATATAATATTCATTGAGCAGTGTTATGTATACCTCGCATTCGCTTCAAAAGTATGTAAATGCGACACATCCTTGCTAGGAAATAGCGTTGGCACATGTCTCCGTATCGAAGGAATGAATTTCTAATGCTTCTTAAATCGCCATATCGCATTTCATTTCTATGTCTCATGATAAGATATAACATTCATTGTGGAGTGTTATGTATACCTCGTGTTAACTTCAAAAGAATGTAAATGCAACACATCCTTCCTTGGAAATAGCGTCTGCAAATGTCTACGTATCGTAGCAATAGATTTCTAATGCTTCTTAAAACGAGATGTAGCATCTCATTTCTATGTTTCAGTATAAGATATAATATTCATTGCGAAGTGTCATGTGTTCCTCGCATACACTTCAAATGATTGTAAATGCGACACTTCATTGCTAGGTAATAGCGTTTGCAGATGCACACGTATCGTAGCAATAGAATTCTAATGCTTCTTAAATCGCGATATCGCATCTCAATTCTACGTTTCATGATAAGATACAATATTCATTGTGGAGTGTTATGTATATCTCGTCTACACCTCAAAAGAATGTAAATGCAACAATCCCTTGCTAGGAAGTAGCGTTTGCAGATGTCTACGTATCGAAGCAATAAAGTTCTAATGCATCTTATATCGCGATATCGCATCTCATTTCTATGTTTCATGATAATATATAGTATTCATTGTGCAATGTTATGTATACCTCGCATTCACTTCAAAAGAATATAAATGCGACACTTCCTTGCTAGGAAATAAACGATTGCAGATGTCTACGTATCGAAGCAATAGAGTTCTAACGCTTCTTGAAACGGGATATCGCATCCCATTTCTATGTCTCATGATAAGATATAATATTAATTGCGAAGTGTCATGTATACCTTGTATTCACTTCAGAAGGATGTAAATGCGACACTTCCTTGCTAGGAAATAGCGTATGCAGATATCTACGTATCGTAGCAATAGAGATCTAATGCATCTTAAAACGAGGTATCGCATCTCATTTCTATGTTTCATGATAAGATATAGTATTCATTGCAATGCGTCATGTATACTTCGCATTCACTTCAAATGAATGTAAATGCGACATTCCCTTCCTAGGAAATAGCGTCTCCAGATGTCTACGTATCCTAGCAATAGAGTTCTAATGCTACTTAAAACTCGATATCGCATCTCACTTCTATGTTTCATGATAGGATATAATATTCATTGCGAAGTGTCATGTATACCTCCTATTCACTTCAGAGGAATGTAAATGCGACACTTCCTTGCGAGGAAGTAGCGTTTGCAGATGTCTACGTATCGAAGCAATAGAGTTCTAATGCTTCTTAAAACGAGATATCGCATCTCATTTCTGTGAATCATGATAAGATGTAATATTCACTGCGAAGTGTCTTGTATACCTCGCATACACTTCAAAAGAATGTAAATGCGACACTTCCTTGCTAGGAAATAGCGTTTGCAGATGTCTACGTATCGTAACATTAGAGTTCTAATCCTTCTTGTAACGCGATATCGCATCTCATTTCTATGTTTCATGATAAGATATGATATTCATTGTGGAGTGTCCTGTATACCTCGCATACACTTCAAATGAATGTAAATGCGACACTTCCTTGCTAGGAAGTAGCGTTTGCAGATGGCTACGTATCGAAGCAATAGAGTTCTAATGTTTCTTAAATTGCCATATCGCATCTCATTTCTATGTGTTATGATAAGATATAATTTTCATTGCGGAGTATCATGTATACCACGTTTCCTCTTCAAAAGAATGTAAATGCGACACTTCCTTGCTAGGAAGTAGCGTTTGCAGGTGTCTACGTATCGAAGCAATAGAGTTCTAATGCTTCTTAAACCGCCATATCGCATCTCATTTCTATGTTTCATGATAAGGTATAATATTCATTGTGGAGTGTTATGTATGCCTCGTATTCTCTTCAAAAGAATGTAAATGCTACACTTCCTTGCTTGAAATTAGCCTTTGCAGATGTCTACGTATCGATGCAATAGATTTCTAATGCTTCTTAAATCGCCATATCGCATCTCAATTCTATGTTTCTTGATAAGATATAATATTCATTGTGGAGTGTTATGTATACCTCGCATTCACTTCAAAAGAATGTAAATGCGACACTTCCTTGTTACGAAATAGCGTCTACACATGTTTACGTATCGCAGCAATTGAGTTCTAATGCTTCTCAAAACGCGATATCGCATTTCATTTCAATGTTTCATTATAAGATATAATATTCATTGCGAAGTGTCATGTATACCTCGCATACACTTCAAATGAATGTAAATGCGACACTTCCATGCTACGAAGTAGCGTTTGCATGTGTCTACGTGTCGAAGCAATAGAGTTCTAATGCTTCTTAAATCGCCGTATCGCATCTCATTTCTATGTTTCTTGTTAAGATATGATATTCATTGCGAAGTGTCTTGTATACCTCGCATACACTTCAAATGAATGTAAATGCGACACTTCCTTGCTAGGAAATAGCGATGGCAGATGTCTACGTATCGGAGCAACAGTGTTCTAATGTTTCTTAAAACGAGATATCGCATCTCATTTCTATGTTTTATGATAAGATATAATATTCATTGCGGAGTATCATGTATACTTCGTATTCACTTCAGAAGAACGTAAATGCGACACTTCCTTGCTAGGAAGTAAAGTTTGCAGATGTCTACGTATCGAAGCAATAGAGTTCCAATGCATCTTAAATCGCGATATCGCATCTCATTTCTATGTTTCATGATAAGATATAATATTCATTGTGGTGTGTTATGTATACCTCGTATTCACTTCAAAAGAATGTAAATGCGACACTTCCTTGCTAGGAAATAGCGTTTGCAGATGTCTACGTATCGTAACATTAGAGTTCTAATCCTTCTTGTAACGCGATATCGCATCTCATTTCTATGTTTCATGATAAGATATAATATTCTTTGTGCAGTGTTATGTATACCTAGTATTCACTTCAAAAGAATGTAAGACCGACATTTCCTTCCTAGGAAATAACATCTGCAGATATCAACGTATCGTAGCAATAGAGTTCTTATGTTTCTTAAAACGAGATATCGCATCTCATTTCTATGTTTTAGGATAAGATATAATATTCATTGCGGATTGTCATGTATGCCTCGCATATAATTCAAATGAATAAAAATGCGACACTTCCTTGCTAGGAAGTGGCGTTTGCAGATGTCTACGTATCGAAGCAATTGTGTTCTAATGCTTCTTAAATCGCAATATCGCATCTCATTTCTATGTTTCCTGGAAAGATATAATATTCATTGCGAAGTGTCATGTATACCTCGTATTCACTTCAAAAGAATGTAAGTGCGACGCTTCCTTGCTATTAAATAGCGTTTGCAAATGTCTACGTTCCGTAGCAATAGATTTCTAACGCTTTTTAAATCGCGATATCGCATCTCATTTCTGTGTTTCATGATAATTTATAACATTCATTGTGGAGTGTTAAGTATACCTCGTATTCACTTCAAAAGAATGTAAATGCGACACATCCTTCCTAGGAAATAGCGTTTGCAGATGTCTCTGTATCGAAGCAATAGCGTTCCTATGCTTCTCATGTCGCGATATCGCATGTCATTCCTATATTTCATGACACGATATAATATTCATTGTGGAGTATTATGTATACCTCGTATTCACTCCAAAAGAATGTAAGTGCGACTCTTCCTTGCTATTAAATAGCTTTTGCAGATGGCTACGTATCGTAGCAACAGATTTCTAATGCTTCTTAAAACACGATATCGCATCTCCTTTCTATGGTTCATGACAAGATATAATATTCATTGCGAGGTGTCATGTGTACCTCGTATTCTCTTCAAGTGAATGTAAATGCGACACTTCCTTCCGAGGAAATAGCGTTTGCAGATTTCTACGTATCGAAGCAATTGAGTTCTAATGCTTCTTAAAACGAGATATCGCATCTCATTTCTATGTTGTATGACAAGATATAATATTTCTTCTGGAGTGTCATGTATACTTCGTATTCACTTCAATAGAATGTAAATGCGGCACTGCCTTGCTAGGAAATAGCGTTTGCTGATGTCGCCGTATCGAAGCAATTGTGTTCTAATGCTTCTTAAATCGCAATATCGCATCTCATTTCTATGTTTCATGATAAGGTACAATATTCATTGTGCAGTGTTATGTATGCCTCGTATTCACTTCAAAAGATTGTAAATGCGACACTTCCTTGCTAGGAAATAGCGTTTGCAGATGTCTACTTATCGTAGCAAGAGAGTTCTAATGCTTCTCAAAACGCGATATCGCATCTCAATTCTATGTTTCATGATAGGATACAATATTCGTTGAGGAGTGTTATGTATACCTCGCACTCACTTCAAAAGAATGTAAATGCGACATTTCCTTGTTACGAAATAGAGTCTGCAGGTGTCTACGTATCGTAGCAATAGAGTTCTAATGCTTCTTGTATCGCCATATCGCATTTCATTTCTATATTTCACGATAAGATATAATATTCATTGTGCAGTGTTATGTATACCCCGTATTCACACCAAAAGAATGTAAATACGACACTTCCTTGCTAGGAAATAGCGTTTGCAGAAGTCTACGTATCGTATCAAGAGAGTTCTAATGCTTCTCAAAACGCGATATCGCATCTCAATTCTATGTTTCATGATAAGATATAATATTCATTGTGGAGTGTCATGTATACCTCGCATACACTTCAAATGAATGTAAATGCGACACTTCCTTGCTAGGAAGTAGCGTTTGCAGATGGCTACGTATCGAAGCAATAGAGTTCTAATGTTTCTTAAATTGCCATATCGCATCTCATTTCTATGTGTTATGATAAGATATAATTTTCATTGCGGAGTATCATGTATACCACGTTTCCTCTTCAAAAGAATGTAAATGCGACACTTCCTTGCTAGGAAGTAGCGTTTGCAGGTGTCTACGTATCGAAGCAATAGAGTTCTAATGCTTCTTAAATCGCCATATCGCATCTCATTTCTATGTTTCATGATAAGGAATAATATTCATTGTGGAGTGTTATGTATGCGTCGTATCCTCTTCAAAAGAATGTAAATGCTACACTTCCTTGCTTGAAATTAGCCTTTGCAGATGTCTACGTATCGAAGCAATAGATTTCTAATGCTTCTTAAATCGCCATATCGCATCTCAATTCTATGTTTCATGATAAGATATAATATTCATTGTGGTGTATTATGTATACCTCGTATTCACTTCAAAAGAATGTAAATGCGACACTTCCTTGCTAGGAAATAGCGTTTGCAGATGTCTACGTATCGAAGCAATAGAGTTCTCATGCTTCCTAAAACGCGATATCGCATCTCATTTCCATGTTCCATGATAACATATAATATTCATCGTGCAGTGTTATGTATACCTCGTATTCAATTAAAAGGAATGTAAATACGACACTTCCTTGCTAGGAAATAGCGTTTGCAGATGTCTGCGTATCGAAGCAATAGAGTTCTAGTGCTTCTCATGACGCGATATCGCATCTCATTTCTATGTTTCATAATAAGATGTAATATTCATTGTGGAGTGTCATGTATACTTCGTATTCACTTCAGAAGAACGTAAATGCGACACTTCCTTTCTAGAGAATGGCGTTTGCAGATGTCTCCGTATAGGAGCAATATAGTTCTAATGCTTCTCAAAACGCGATATCGCATCTCATTTCTATGTTTCATGAATAGATGTAATATTCATTGCGAAGTGTCATGTACACTTCGTATTCACTTCAGAAGAACGTAAATGCGACACTTCCTTGCTAGGAAGTAAAGTTTGCAGATGTGTACGTATCGAAGCAATACAGTTCTAATGCATCGTAAATCGCGATATTGCATCTCATTTATATGTTTCATGATAAGATATAATATTCATTGTGAAGTGCTATGTATACCTCGCAATCACTTCAGTAGAATGTAAATGCGACACTTCCTTTCTAGACAATGGCGTTTGCAGATGTCTCCGTATCGAAGAAATAGCGTTCTAATGCTTCTTAAAACGAGATATCGCATCTCATTTCTATGTTTCATGATTGAATATAATATTCATTGTGGAGAGTTATGTATACCTCGCATTCACTTCAAATAATGTGAGTGCGACACTTCCTTGCTAGGAAATAGCGTTTGCAGATGGCTAGGTATCGTAGCAATAGATTTCTAGTGCTTTTTAAATCGCGATTTTGCATCTCATTTCTATGTTTCAGGATAAGATATAATATTCATTGCGATGTGTCATGTATACCTCGCATACACTTCAAATGACTGTAAATGCGACACTTCCTTGCTAGGAAATAGCGTTTGCAGATGTCTACGTATCGTATCATTAGAGTTCTAATGCTTCTCAAGACGGGATATCGCATCTCATTTCTATGTTTCATGATAAGATATAATATTCATTGCCAAGTTTCTTCTATACCTCGCTTACACTTCAACTGAATGTAAATACGACAATTCCTTCCTAGGAAATAGCGTTTGTAGATGTCTACGTATCGTAGCATTAGTGTTCTAATGCTTCTCATAACGCGATATCGCATCTCATATCTATGTTTCATGATTAGATGTAATATTCATTGCGAAGTGTTATGTATAGCTCGGCTACACTTCAAAAGAATGTAAATGCCACACTTCATTGCTAGGAAATGCGTTTCCGGATGTCTATGTTTCGAAAGAATAAAGTTCTAATGCTACTTAAAACGCGATATCGCATCTGTCACGTCGCGAGGGTGGAAAATTTCCGTTTTATTCGCGGATGACACGCAGCCAGAAAACGGACTCGGCACGCTTAATTGCGACGGGTTCCGGGTTCCTTTCGTGGGACAACGAACACTTTTAAAACGCGATCGCGGTAAATAGGAAAGATCCTACCCTTGCTGTCTTGAATCGTTGTTAATTTAGTATCCCTTCCTGAGATACTGTTGCTGTCGAGGATCGCTTTCCGGAATCGTCCCTGCGTAAGGGCTGCGAGGCTGGATCGTAAGAGGGATGAGTCTCCAACGTAGCGGGTTTCCTGTGCTGATCGGCTTGCCTTGGCCGGAAGAAGGCGACGGAGCAGGTTGTTGAAGAGCCACTGGAACGGTGGTGTTCGAACGAAGAGACGAAAGGGCTTCGATGCCCACGTAATCGCGCATAAGTCGGCGTAGGTAATTCTTCCGTCCCGCACGTCGAGCTTTACGTTTCGGATTGAGACACATTCGCGTCTAGTTCCAGCAATCCGGATACGAATCGGATAAGCGGCGGTCCGCTCTAACCTATCGGTCCAGAAGGGTGAAACGTCGACTATATCCGCACGTAGTTTCCGCTGTGGATCGGCGAAGTTAAGCGGCGGTCCGCTCTAACCAGCCGGTTACCAAGGTCAACTAGCGATTGGATTCGAATGATGGATATCCACGCGATAGCTCGTGGAAGAATTCGTAGATAATAATGAAATTAGAGGATAATAATCAAATTTAAACTTGTACATGTAAGGTAAAATAAAATATATTCTAATATAAACCTAAGCTTACACTGACTTCCCTAAGGCTAAGTTAAAGATAGACTTAACGTTTAGAATTGGAATGAATTGACTTGAACTAGAATTGAAGTACAATTAGAAACACCTCCGATTGAGCCATTGAGAGCGAGATTGGAACTCCTCGGTTCGAAGGACTGATCGGAACTGATCTTCAGCTCGCGTGTCCGCGACCTCCTCGAGTCGCGTGGCGTGCGAGTCGCTGGACCCCGGAGTGGGGTGGCCGCTCGGCCCGCGAAGTGGGGCGGCCGGTCGGAGTGGGGCGCGGCTCGCGTTAAGCGTGAGCCGCGCGCGTCGGACGGTTGCTTGGGCGTATCGAAACTTATGACTATGAGAATTCGCAGATATATTAAGAACTATGTGTGTGTTGTTTGCGTATGTACATTAGTTGTGTCGTGTACTTAATTCTAGGACGTTCTTATGAATATACATTATCAAAATAAGAATAATGGGAGGATGGCGTAGGCGAATCGGTGAGATGCTCGGTGATCTGTTCGTGCGGCTGGAGGCTGCATGTCTCCCAACTCTGGCGATAGCGCGCATCGTCGCGCGGTCGTACGGTCGATCTCCTGGGTGCTCGTGGATATCTGGCTGCCTTAGCTCGGCGTTCGGTCTGCTTTCCCGTGTGTGAAGGCGCTCTTTCCACGCACTTGGATGCTGCTGGCGGTAGATGCGTCGCTGCCGGATGCTGTGGGTGGCGCTGGGGGGTGGAAGGCGGCACGCCGGACGTTACACATCTCATTTCTACGTTCCATGATATGATATAATATTCACTGCGAAGTGTCACTTATACCTCGCATACACTTCAAGTGAATGTAAATGCGACAATTCCTTCCTAGGAAATTATGTTTCCAGATGTCTACGTATCGAAGCAATGGAGTTCCAATGATTCTAAAAACGCGATATCGCATCTCATTTCTATGCTTCATGATAAGATATAATATTCATTGCGAAGTGTCACGTGTACCTCGCATTCACTACAAAAGAATGTAAATGCGACACTTCCGTGCTAGGAAATAGCGTCTGCAGATGTCTACGTATCGAAGAAATAGAGTTCTAATTCTTCTTAAAACGCGATATAGCATCTCATTTCTATGTTTCATGATAAGATATAATATTCATTGCGAAGTGTTTTGTATACCTCGCATACACTTCAAATGAATGTAAATGCGACACTTCCTTGCTAGGAAATAGCGTTTTTAGATGTCTACGTATCGAAGCAATAGAGATCTACTGCTTCTTGAATCGCCATATCGCATCTCATTTCTATGTTTCATGATAAGATATAATATTCATTGTGCAGTGTTATGTATATCTCGTCTACACTTCTAAAGTATGTAAATGCGACACTTCCTTGCTAGGAAATAGCGTTTGCAGATGTCTACGTATCGTATCATTAGAGTTCTAATGCTTCTCAAGACGGGATATCGCATCTCATTTCTATGTTTCATGATAAGATATAATATTCATTGCCAAGTTTCTTCTATACCTCGCTTACACTTCAACTGAATGTAAATACGACAATTCCTTCCTAGGAAATAGCGTTTGTAGATGTCTACGTATCGTAGCATTAGTGTTCTAATGCTTCTCATAACGCGATATCGCATCTCATATCTATGTTTCATGATTAGATGTAATATTCATTGCGAAGTGTTATGTATGGCTCGGCTACACTTCAAAAGAATGTAAATGCCACACTTCATTGCTAGGAAATGCGTTTCCGGATGTCTACGTTTCGAAAGAATAAAGTTCTAATGCTACTTAAAACGCGATATCGCATCTCATTTCTACGTTCCATGATATGATATAATATTCACTGCGAAGTGTCACTTATACCTCGCATACACTTCAAGTGTATGTAAATGCGACAATTCCTTCCTAGGAAATTATGTTTCCAGATGTCTACGTATCGAAGCAATGGAGTTCCAATGCTTCTCAAAACGCGATATCGCATCTCATTTCTATGCTTCATGATAAGATATAATATTCATTGTGGAGTGTTATGTATACTTCGTATTCACATCAAAAGAATGTAAATGCGACACTTTCGTGCTAGGAAATAGTGTCTACAGATGTCTACGTATTGTAGCAATAGAGTTCTAATGCTTCTTAAAACGAGATAACGCATCACAAATCTATGTTTTATTGTAAGATATAACATTAATTGCGAAGTGTCACGTGTACCTCGCATTCACTACAAAAGAATGTAAATGCGACACTTCCGTGCTAGGAAATAGCGTCTGCAGATGTCTACGTATCGAAGAAATAGAGTTCTAATTCTTCTTAAAACGCGATATAGCATCTCATTTCTATGTTTCATGATAAGATATAATATTCATTGCGAAGTGTCTTGTATACCTCGCATACACTTCAAATGAATGTAAATGCGACACTTCCTTGCTAGGCAATAGCGTTTTTAGATGTCTACGTATCGAAGCAATAGAGATATACTGCTCCTTGAATCGCCATATCGCATCTCATTTCTATGTTTCATGATAAGATATAATATTCATTGTGCAGTGTTATGTATATCTTGTCTACACTTCTAAAGTATGTAAATGCGACACTTCCTTGCTAGGAAATAGCGTTTGCAGATGTCTACGTATCGCTGCAATAGAGTTCTAATGCATCTTAATTCGCGATATCGCATTTCATTTCAATGTTTCGTGACAAGTACTAATATTCATTGCGAAGTGTCTTGTATACCTCGTATTCGCTTCAAAAGAAAGTAAATGCGACACTTCCGTGCTAGGAAATAGCATTTGCAGATGTCTATGTATAATAGCAATAGAGTTCTAATGCTTCTCAAAACGCGATATCGCATCTCATTTCTATGCTTCATGATAAGATATAATATTCATTGCGAAGTGCCACTTATACCTCGCATACACTTCAAATGAATGTAAATGCGACACTTCATTGCTAGGAAATAGTAGCGTTTGCAGATGTCTCCGCGTCGAAGCAATAGAGTTCTAATGCTTCTTAAAACGAGATGTCGCATCTCATTTCTATGTTTCACGAAAAGATATAATATGCATTGCGAAGTGTCATGTATACCTCGAATTCACTTCAAATGAATGTAAATGCGACACTTCATTGCTAGGAAATAGCGTCTGCAGATGTCTACGTATCGCAGAAATAGTGCTCTAATGCTTCTTAAAACGCGATATCCCATCTCATTTCTATGTTTCATGATTAGATATAATATTCATTGCGAAGTGTCATGTATACCTCGCCTTCACTTCAAAGAATGTAAATGCGACTCTACCCTGATAGGAAATAGCGTCTGCAGATACCTACGTGTCGAAGCAATAGTGTTCTAATCCTTCTTAGAACGCGATATCGCAACTCATTTCTATGTTTCATGATAAGATATAATATTCATTGCGAAGTGTCTTGAATACCTCTCATACACTTCAAATGAATGTAAATGCGACACTTCCTTGTTAGGAAATAGCGTCTGCAGATGTCTACGTATCGTAGTATTAGAGTTCTAATCCTTAGAACGCGATATCGCAACTCATTTCTATGTTTCATGATAAGATATAATATTCATTGTGGAGTGTTATGTATACCTCGTATTCACTTCAAAAGAATGTAAATGCGACACTTCCTTGCTAGGAAATAGCGTCTGTAGATATCTACGTATCGTAGCATTAGAGTTCTAATCCTTCTTAGAACGCGATATCGCAACTCATTTCTATGTTTCATGATAAGATATAATATTCATTGCGAAGTGTCTTGAATACCTCGCATACACTTCAAATGAATGTAAATGCGACACTTCCTTGTTAGGAAATAGCGTCTGCAGATGTCTACGTATCGTAGCATTAGAGTTCTAATCCTTCTTAGAACGCGATATCGCAACTCATTTCTATGTTTCATGATAAGATATAGTATTCATTGTGGAGTGTTATGTATACCTCGTATTCACTTCAAAAGAATGTAAATGCGACACTTCCTTGCTAGGAAATAGCGTCTGCAGATATCTACGTATCGTAGCAATAGGGTACTAATGCTTCTAAAAACGCGATATCGAATCCAATTTCTATGTTTCATGATAAGAAATAATATTCATTGCGAAGTGCCACGTATACCTCGCATACACTTCAAATGAATGTAAATGCGACACTTCCTTGCTAGGAAATAGCGTTTGCAGATGTCTACGTATCGAAGGAATAGAGTTCTAATGCTTCTTAAAACGCGATATCGAATCTAATTTCTATGTTTCACGAAAAGATATGATATTCATTGCGTAGTGTCATGTATACCTCGAATTCACTACAAAAGAATGTAAATGCGACACTTCCGTGCTAGGAAATAGCGTTTGCAGATGTCTACGTATCGTAGCAATAGAGTTCTAATGCTTCTTAAATCGTGATATCGCATCTTACTTCTATGTTTCATGGTAAGATAAAATAATCATTGCGAAGTGTCACTTATACCTTGCATACACTTCAAATGAATGTAAATGCGACACTTCGTTGCTGGGAACTAGCGTTTGCAGATGTCTACGTTTCGCAGAAATAGTGCTCTAATGCTTCCTAAAACGCGATATCGCATCTCATTTCTATGTTTCATGATAAGATATAATATTCATTGCGAAGTGTCTTGTATACCACGCATACACTTCAAACGAATTAAATGGCGACACTTCATTGCTAGGAAATAGCGTTGGCAGATGTCTACGTATCGAAGAAATAGGGTTCTAACGTTTCTGAAAGCGAGATATCGCACCTATATTTCTGTTTTAGGATAAGATATAATATTCATTGTGCAGTGTTATGTATACCCCGTATTCACTTCAAAAGAATGTAAATACGACACTTCCTTGCTAGGAAATGGCGTTTCCACATGTGTACGTCTTGAAAAAAGAGTGTTCTAATGCTTCTTAGAACGAGATGTCGCATCTCATTTCTATGTTTCAAGGTTAGATTAAATAATCATTACGAAGTGTCACTTATGCCTCGCATACACTTCAAACGAATGTAAATGTGACACTTCATTGCTAGGAAATAGCGTTTGCTGAACTCTACGTATCGTAGCAATAGAGTTCTAATGCTTCTCAAAACGAGATATCGCATCTCATTTCTATATTTCGTAATAAGGTATAGTATTTGTTGCGAAGTTTCACTTATACCTCGTATTCACTTCAAGTGTATGTAAATGCGACACTTCCTTGCTAGAAAATGGCGTTTGCAGATGTATACGTATCAAAACAATAGTATTCTAATGCTTCTTAAAACGGGACACCGCATGTCATTTCTATGTTTCATGATAAGATATAATAATAATTGCGAAGTGTCATGGATACCTCGTATTCACTTAAAAAGAATGTAAATGCGACACTTCCTTGCTAGGAAATAGCGTTAGCAGATGTCTACGTATCGTAGCAACAGCGTTCGAACGCTTCTCAAAACGCGATATCGCATCCCATTTCTGTGTTTCATGATAAGATATAATATACAATGCGAAGTGTCATGTATACCTCGTATTCACTTCAAAAGAATGTAAATGCGACACTTCCTTGCTAGTGTCACGTCCGGGATCGGGAGAATTTCCGGAGTCGACCGTACGAAACGAAATATAAAACACAGGGCCGATCACTCGATTGTGATGGGTTCCGTGGTTTCTTTTATGGGACGCGAGCGGTAATTTTACCCTTTTCGATGCGGTAAAGTGAAATTTACTTACCTTTCGTCGATTAACACCTTAATATCCCCTTTCCAGTTACCGCTGTCGTCGAGGGTCACCGGCTGGGACAGTGGACGCGTAAGATGGGCGTTGAGGGAGCGTCAATGGAGTGAGGGTCCAGCGACGTTGACCGGACTCGGATGCTGGCGTCGGAGATGTCGGTGGTGCTGCAGGAGGCTGGATGCGGACAGCAGTAACAGCAATCACGGAATGGTAGGCTGGGCACGCCTGGGATCCGTTATACTCCCGCACAAGTTGTCGCAAGAAATTCTTTCTACCGGCGCGGCGCGTCTTCTTGGTAGCGGTGCGACACATACGAGATCTTCTTCTCCTAACTAGATTCGAGTCGGATAAGCGGCGGTCCGCTCTATCTAATACAGAGGTTCAAGTGTTTGTATCTCCGCAAAGTAGCGCTGTGTGTGGTTGTACGCGAGAACCGGAGGGTGCCGCGTAGATATAAAATGAATAAGTACTCGAATGTAGAAATAAAATAAAGATATATTCTTGATTAATCCTAGCTATACACTTACTTCCCTATCTAGATTTAGAGTAACTTAATGAACTAGAAATAGAACTTAGATTTAGAAATAGAATAGGAACTTGTATACGATTTGAACTAGAAGTCGAGGTTAGAGAGAGGTCCGAAGTCGGGCGATGCCCGGGATGAAGTGACGATCCACTCGCGTGCACGAGACCTCCTCGGTTCTCGTGGCGCGCGAGTCGCTGAGCCCTTCGAGTGGGGCGGACGGTAGGAGTAGGGCGGACGGCCCTTACGGTGGGGCGCGGCTCGCGTTACGCGTGAGCCGCGCGCGTCGAGTGCGCGCGCGAGCGCGTCGCTTCTTATAGGATATTGATTATACATGGATCTTAAAGTTATGTGTGTGTGTTGTTCGTGTTACATCGAATAGAGTCGTGTGTACTTAGATCTAGAATTAATATGTGTAATTATATATATTGGAGAAAATGAAGTATGGGTGAGTTACGGTGGGCGATTCGGTGGGTCGTTGTTGCGAAGGTGGATCGTGGATGCTGTGATTTGCGCGGTAGCGCAAATGGTTGGTCCATCTCCGGGGCGTGATTTGCGGGTCGGCTGCCTTAGCTCGGCGAAAGGGGTGTTTACCCGTGCGCTTGGCCGTGGACGGGTGCAGGTAATTCGTCCCTGCTCGCTGTGGGAGGCGCCGGAGGATGGACGGCGATACGCCGGACGTCACACCTCCCCCCCTCGAAAAGGAATCTTGGCGGGGCCAAGATCTCCTGACTGGCCGATACCTGTCGGGGTGGGCCTCGAAGTTTGCTGCGCTGCCGGTTGGCTGCCGTGGTACCGCTGAGTCCCTGCTTTTATTGGTGTACCGGGCTCGTTCTGCCTCTATGGAGTGGCCTCTTTTGTTGTGGAATTCACCTTCGTCTCTCATTGGGTCGGAACTAGCACTATCACTGTCTTTGTCAGTTGTACTGATACGATTAGCACTAATTCTCCCACCTGTCTCGCTCTCACTCGTTTCGTTTTCAGTCTTTTTCTTTTCGAATTCATTCATGCGTTTACACAGTTTCAATTTGTTCGCGTGGACAATTTTTGTTTTCCCTTTGATTGACAATTTGACATTATTATTGCTTAGAACTTCGAGAATCCGGTATGGGCCCACGTATTGTGATTGGAACTTGTGTTTGAGTGGTTCTCTTAATAGGAACACCCATTGTCCGGTCTCGAATTTCTGTACATTTTGTTTTTTATCATAATAATGCTTCGCTCGCTGTTTTGCACGGTCCAGATTTTCTTTCGCTATTTTCTGAGAGTTAGAAATTTTCTGATTGAGTTCGATTAAGTAATCCGAGTATGTCTCGTTTTCCGACAGATCTTGGAACGGTGTTTCCGAAGGCGTTCTGGCGATACGCCCGAAAACTAACTCGTGGGGTGTGTACAAAGTGCCCTCGTGAACGCTGGTGTTATATGAAAACATGGCGTATGGGAGCCATCTTTCCCAATCGCCACTGGTGCTGATGAAATGTTTAAGATATTCAGCGAGCACGTGGTGGGATCTTTCCACCGAACCGTTTGTCTGAGGGTGGAATGCAGTTGATTTATATTGTTTAATTCGAAATTTGATTGCTATTGCTTTTATAAGGCTGTTTATGAGGTTTGTGCCTTGGTCGGTTAAAATCCCTTTTGGGCATCCGAACTTGCATATAAATTGGGTAATTAAGGCATCTGCAATATCGACTGCGGATGTCTGTTTGAGTGGAATTGCGACGGAGTATTTTGTTAATAGATCTTGTATTGTTAGGATACTTGTAAAACCTTCGGGAGTAGTTGGAAGCGGATCCATGACGTCCATCGATATTTTATCGAAGGCGCATCCTGGGGTATCCGTTAAGGTTAAAGGTTGTTTGGTTTTGACTCGGACTAGTTTTTCGGATTGGCAGCTCTTGCATTTACTTATATACTCTTGAATTTGGGCCTTCATGTTTGGCCAATAATAACGTTCTCTGACGCGCGAGTATGTTTTGTTTACGCCTTTATGTCCGCCAACCGGTGTATCGTGATTTGTTTTTATGATACTCTCTCTATGTTGTTCGGGTGGAATGAGTATCAAGCCTTGGCAAACGGTAATTTGAAGCGAGGTTTCGTAAAATAAATCTTGTAATATTTTCTGAATTCGCGACCATGAAATTGAATCTAAGTACGTTTGAGCTATGCTTATTGAAGTTAGTTGTAATTCTGAAACGACATCGAAGAGAGAACGTAGAGCTTCTACTACTAAATCGAAATCAATTGCGCGTTTTTCGTGTTCTACGACTGGCAATTGGATTTGGTAAAAATTATCGACTTGGACTACTTTGGCTTTTGTGAGGTTGATTCCCGTTTTATGTGAAAAGAATTTTCCCGCTTCATCAATTTGTTTAGCTCCTGCGTCATAAGGCTGTCCGGACTTGGTAATGAAGAGAACAACGTTATCACGTCTCATGGCGATATTGTCGCGTGTGAATTTAAACAATGGTTCGTATCTCGTGTGTTCCGTCGGTAAGTTATCCGAGGTGGGTTGATCCGTAGCGGGTGAAGGTGGAGGCGGCGGAGGAGGCAGAGACATTGTGGATTCTTGTTGTTTTCGAGATTTTGGAGGAATATCAAATATGTCTTCGTCGGAGGAGGATGGTTGAATCAAAGGACAGACTTTCGCTGGATTTCGCGATAATGCATCTGCGTTTAAATTCGTTTTACCCGATTTGTATACAATTTCATAATCGTACTCCGCGAGTTTTAATCTCCACCTGACGAGACGGCTGGATGGGTCCTTAACAGAGTTCATCCACACCAGTGGACGATGGTCTGTTACCAGCTTGAATTGATTGCCATAGACGTATGGCCTGAATTGATTAACTGCGTAAATGATAGCGAGACACTCCTTTTCTATCGTCAAATAATTTCTCTCGGCTGAATTTAAGAGTCTAGACGTATACGCTATCGGTAAATCGCGACCTATTTGCCCTTGGCTCAGTACGGCGCCTATCGCATCCGTTGATGCATCTGTGGTGATAACAAATGGGAGTTTGAAATTAGGATATTGAAGAATTGGCGCCTCGCATAGCGCATCTCGGAGTTTTACAAAAGCGTTTTGCTGTTCGTTACGCCAGACGAACGGTGCGTCTTTCTTCAATAGATTAGTTAATGGTTTCGCCGTGTTTGAAAAATTTGGGATGAAGCGTCTATAATATCCCGCTAAGCCTAGAAATTGTTTGATCTGTTTTTGGTTATTCGGACGTGGAAAATTCTGGACTGCGCTTATTTTACCCGGATCGGGTTTCACACCATTCTCGCTTATGATGTGTCCCAAGTAGCTTACTTCTCGCCGGAGGAACTCGCACTTATCAGGCTGCAGGGATAGATTAGCCTCTCTAAGTTTATTTATGAGTTTCGAGTACTTCGTAGCGTGCTCTTGGAGAGAGCTGGCATACACAACAATATCGTCGAGATATACGAACAATTCGTTTCCCTGTAGGCCTGAGAGCGCGCTGTCCATAAGACGTTGAAAGGTTGCCGGTGCGTTTTTCAAACCGAATGGCATTCGAGTGAATTCGTAATGACCGTTGGGTGTTGAAAATGCTGTTTTGTGCGCGTCAGTGGGTTCCATGGGAATCTGGTGGAAGCCACTGGCCAGATCGAACGTGCTAAAATATTTTGCACTCCCGAGTTGATCTAATATCTCGGTTATGCATGGCAATGGGTACGCGTCCGCGATCGACTTTTCATTCAGTGCGCGGTAATCTATAACTACCCTCCATCTCTTTTTTCCCTGGGAATCCGCCTTTTTGGGGACGACCCAAAGAGGACAATTATAAGGGGATTTAGAATCTTTAATAATGCCGTTATGTAGAAGGGACTCTATTTGCTTCCGAATTTCCTCCTTGTGAGCGGGTGGGAATCGGTATTGCTTTACATTAATCGGTTTTTCGTCAACCGCAGGAATTTTGTGCGATGCTGCCGTGGTGTGGCCTAACCTATCTCCCTCGATATAAAACAAATCTTGACTCTTATCTATTAATTCTATGACGTGGTTTCTCTCTTCTATATTTAAGTGTTCGAGTCGAAGTGATTCTATTATTTTCTGGAGTCGAGATTTCGTCGAGTTATTTTCCACGGCTGATTTCGTTACTTGCGCGTATGTTCGTTTGTTTTCCGCTGAAGGAGGGAATCCGTGCTCAAGACGCGGCGTTGAATTAGAATTAGAAAGATTCGAATTACCCTTCTGGGTTTTGCCGGACCGTTCGGCAGAAATAGAATTAGAATTTGAACGAGTATTTGTCGTTCGTGAGAACGTTGGAAACAGCGTGTTATTCTTTTCCGTTGGGTTATCCGATATTTCCAACGGTTCGAGTTCGATCGGAGATAAAGCGAATTCGACTGTCTGGTCGGTGGAGTTTGTAATTCTCGCGATCGCCTTATCTCCGTTTACTTTGACTAATGCGTCACCGAAATAAACACCCGGCGCGATGTCGATTCGGGGAATTATTCCCTCGGAAATGTGAGTATTTATTATACGGACTTTAATACCGACATTTGCGCGTGGTGGAATGGAGAATTTATCCTTTTTGAAAAAATTTTTCGCGGTTTTCCGCAGCTCTTTTTGCGATTTCGTAACAGATTTTGGATTTGGAATTGGTACTGGCGGCTTTTCGACTGTCGGTTTCGGTATTTCGCGATTTCTCGGAATGATTTGTCCTGAATTAGGATTTTGTATTATTTCCGTGGAAATTATATCGCGACAAAACGGTATAGTCGTTCCGTGCCACCTGACTTGTTTCTTAATGAAAGAAATTTCTGCGTCAGCGCAGAAACCTGACCCTAGAATACCGTCTGGTTTTAATGGAAAATCGTTGTTAACAACGTTAAACGGTACTACGCGGCCGAATAGGACGATATTTACGGAACCTATCGTATTAGTTTGCCCGTTGGTTACACCGGTAATAACTAATATTTCGGACCGGTCTACACGTGCGGAAGGAGATAGTGCCGATTTTTTTATAATGTTAATTTCCGCGCCCGTGTCTATCATAAATTCCGTGTCTTTTAATAAGGCGGCCGAACGTAGAATTACGCTGGGAGTATTAGTTTTCCCAGTCAGTCTTATTGAGGCGCTGCGTTGTCTATCATAGAATGTTGGTCGTTTATCGCGAGAGTTTTTATATTCCGGGCGGCCTCGCGACCTGTCTCGCGGCGCGGCTGGAGGCCGTATTCGTTTCCCGATTGCCGAAGATTATTGTTGAATTGCCTTTTGCGGCACTCTTCGGTGGTATGGCCCGGATTTTTGCAGTATCTGCAGTATCTGTCCTGTGACATTAAAGGACGCGGATTTTCGTAAGATGCCCTATTCGTGGGGACTTCGCGTGGAATAATCGGACGAGGCGCGTTCGAGATTTGTCGCGGCATGGATCTGGAGCGACAGTCTCTAGCGTAGTGACCAATATTGTTACAGACGGAACAAATTATTTCGTTGCGAATAAATTTTGGTTCAGAGCGGGGTCGAGATGATGTTAAACGTTCGCAATCTAGAATATGACGCTTGTAGAGTTCTCGAGTGCGTGCGAACGCGTCTTGCGGAGACTGTACCTGCGACAACGGAATCTGCAATCTAATCTCGGGGATCAATCCGTCTATAAAACAACGGAGCGTCAGCTCATCCACGTTGGAGGTTGATTGAGAAACGTATGGGGAAAGTCTCTCGCAATCAATTATCGCTGACCGAAGATCTTTAACTCTACTAACGTAATCAAGGATATGTTCCCCGGGCTTCATAAAGATGTTCGTTAATTCACCTCTATAGTGATCGGCGGATCGAATGGCTCCGAATGAATTTCTAAGGATGTCTGTCAGCTCAAGAATGGAATTGCATGGCTCATCCTCTACGGCTAAATATGCGCGACCTTTCAATTTACTTTTTACGAGACGCGTAAATGTGCGCTCGCATCCGTTCGGGATCAAGTCGTACGCGCGTTTACATGCACGCGTAAATTGCAACACGGGTATATTTTGGCCATCGTATTGTGGGACGGATTCCAATGCCTGTTTTAAGGATAGCTCGTCGTGTGAATTGAGATTATCCACGTACGCGCTTCGCGGTGGCGTTGAATTAAGACCGGGAAATTCGAGAGACGCTGTATCGGTCCTAGTGAGATTTTGAGATCGTCGGAGCGCTTCCAGTTCGCGACGCATCTGATCTAACTGCTGAAGTAACGCGATAGTGTTATCAGTGGCCCGATTGCTTTCGGTCGTATCGGTGGTTCGCGGAAGAGGTTCGGCAAGTGCGTCTTGAAAGTCTATTGTTCGAGCTGCGCGGTGCTCTTTGTCGGCTTCACTAGTTGCGGCGGTGCCTCGAGGCGGCTGGTGACGGGTCTTTACCGGCGTTCGCGTCGCCATAGTTGGTCGCGTTCCCGATCGAGCAGAATTTCTGACGGAAATCGCGAGGCTTATCCCACCGCTGTCACCAAATTCGTGTCACGTCCGGGACCGGGAGAATTTCCGGAGTCGACCGTACGAAACGAAATATAAAACACAGGGCCGATCACTCGATTGTGATGGGTACCGTGGTTTCCTTTTATGGGACACGAGCGGTAATTTTACCCTTTTCGATGCGGTAAAGTGAAATTTACTTACCTTTCGTCGATTAACACCTTAATATCCCCTTTCCAGGTACCGCTGTCGTCGAGGGTCACCGGCTGGGACAGTGGACGCGTAAGATGGGCGTTGAGGGAGCGTCAATGGAGTGAGGGTCCAGCGACGTTGACCGGACTCGGATGCTGGCGTCGGAGATGTCGGTGGTGCTGCAGGAGGCTGGATGCGGACAGCAGTAACAGCAATCACGGAATGGTAGGCTGGGCACGCCTGGGATCCGTTATACTCCCGCACAAGTTGTCGCAAGAAATTCTTTCTACCGGCGCGGCGCGTCTTCTTGGTAGCGGTGCGACACATACGAGATCTTCTTCTCCTAACTAGATTCGAGTCGGATAAGCGGCGGTCCGCTCTATCGTCGTCGGTCCAGGAGGGCGAAGAATGATCGTCCACTCGGGAGATCTTCCACTTGTATTCGGCACAGATAAGCGGCGGTCCGCTCTATCTAATACAGAGGTTCAAGTGTTTGTATCTCCGCAAAGTAGCGCTGTGTGTGGTTGTACGCGAGAACCGGAGGGTGTCGCGTAGATATAAAATGAATAAGTACTCGAATGTAGAAATAAAATAAAGATATATTCTTGATTAATCCTAGCTATACACTTACTTCCCTATCTAGATTTAGAGTAACTTAATGAACTAGAAATAGAACTTAGATTTAGAAATAGAATAGGAACTTGTATACGATTTGAACTAGAAGTCGAGGTTAGACAGAGGTCCGAAGTCGGGCGATGCCCGGGATGAAGTGACGATCCACTCGCGTGCACGAGACCTCCTCGGTTCTCGTGGGGCGCGAGTCGCTGAGCCCTTCGAGTGGGGCGGACGGTAGGAGTAGGGCGGACGGCCCTTACGGTGGGGCGCGGCTCGCGTTACGCGTGAGCCGCGCTCGTCGAGTGCGCGCGCGAGCGCGTCGCTTCTTATAGGATATTGATTATACATGGATCTTAAAGTTATGTGTGTGTGTTGTTCGTGTTACATCGAATAGAGTCGTGTGTACTTAGATCTAGAATTAATATGTGTAATTATATATATTGGAGAAAATGAAGTATGGGTGAGTTACGGTGGGCGATTCGGTGGGTCGTTGTTGCGAAGGTGGATCGTGGATGCTGTGATTTGCGCGGTAGCGCAAATGGTTGGTCCATCTCCGGGGCGTGATTTGCGGGTCGGCTGCCTTAGCTCGGCGAAAGGGGTGTTTACCCGTGCGCTTGGCCGTGGACGGGTGCAGGTAATTCGTCCCTGCTCGCTGTGGGAGGCGTCGGAGGATGGACGGCGATACGCCGGACGTCACAGTATACTTCGTACTCACTTCAAAAGAATGTAAATGCGACACTTCCTTGCTAGAAAATGGCGATGGCAGATGTCTACTTATTGAAGCAATAGAGTTCTAATGTTCCTTAAACCGAGATATCGCATCTCATTTCTATGCTTCATGATAAGATATAATATTCATTGCAAGGTATCACTTATTCCTCGCATACACTTCAAATGAATGTAAATGCGACACTTCCTTGCTAGGAAATAACGTTTGCAGACCTCTACGTATCGAAGCAATAGAGTTCTGATGCTTCTTAAGACGTGATTTCGCATCTCATTTCTATGTTTCACGATATGATATAATATTCAATGCCAAGAGTCATGTATACCTCGTATTCACTTCAAAACAATGTAAATGCGACAATTCCTTGCTAGGAAATAGCGTTGGCAGATTTCTACGTACCGAAACAATAGATTTCTAATGCCTCTTAAATAGGGATACTTGCATCTCATTTCTATGTTTCATGATAAGATATAATATTTAATGTGAAGAGTCATGTTTACCTCGCATACACTTCAAATGAATGTAAATGCGGCATTTCTTTGCTAGGAAATAGCGTTGGCAGATGTTTACGTATCGAAGCAATAGCGTTCTAGTGCTTCTTAAAACGCGATATCGCATCACATTTCTATGTTTCATGATAATATATAATATTCATTGTGGAGTGTCATGTATACCTCGCATACACTTCAAACGAATGTAAATGCGACACTTCCTTGCTAGGAAATAGCGTTGGCAGATGTCTACGTATCGAAGCAATAGAGATCAAATGCTTCTTAAAACGCGATATCGCATCAAACTCCTATGTTTCATGATAAGATATAATATTCAGTCCGAAGTGTCATGTATTCCTCGTATTATCTTCAAAATAATGTAAATGTGACACTTCCTTGCTAGGAAATAGAGTTTTCAGATGTCTACGTATCGTAGCAGTAGGGTTCTAGCGCTTCTTAATAGGCGATATCGCATCTCATTTCTATGTTTCATGACAAGATATAATATTCATTGTAGAGTGTTATGTATACCTCGTATTCACTTCAAAAGAATGTAAATGCGACACTTCCTTGCTAGGAAATAGAGTTTGCAGTTATCTACGTATCGTAGCAATAGATTTGAAATGCTTGATAAAACGCCGTAGTGTATCTCATTTCTATATTTCATGATAAGATATAATATTCACTGTGGAGTGTTAGGTATACCTCGCATTCACTTCAAAAGAATGTAAATGCAACACTTCCTTGCTAGGAAATAGCGTTTGCAGATGTCTACGTATCGTAGCAATAGAGTTCTAACGCTTCCTAAAACGCGATATCGCATCTCATTCCTATGTTTCATGATAAGATGTAATATTCATTGCGAAGTGTCATGTATTCCTCGTATTCACATCAAAATAAAGTAAATGCGACACTTCCTTGCTAGGAAAAGGCGTTTGCAGATGTCTACGTATCGAAGCAATGGAATTCTAATGCATTTTAAATCGCGATATCGCATCTCATTTCTATGCTTCAAGATAAGGTATAATATTTATAGCGAAGTGTCATTTATTCCTCGTATTCACTTCAAAAGTGTGTAAATGCAACACTTCCATGCTAGGAAGTAGCGTCTCCAGATGTCTACGTATCGTAGCAATAGAGTTCTAATGCTTCTTAAATCGCGATATGGCATCTCATTTCTATGTTTCATGATAGGATATAATATTCATTGCGAAGTGTTATGCACGCCTCGTAATCACTTCAAATGAATGTAACTGCGATACTTCCTTCCTGGGAAGTAGCGTTTACAGATGTCTTCGTATCGAAGCAATAGAGTTCTAGTGCTTCTTAAAATGGGATATCGCCTCTCATTTCTATGTTTCATGATAAGATATAATATTCATTATGGAGTATTATGTATACCTCGTGTTCACTTCAAAAGAATGTAAATGCGACACTTCCTTGCTAGGAAGTAGCGTTTGCAGATGACTACGTATCGTAGCAATAGAGTTCTAATGTTTCTTAAAACGAGATATAGCAACTCATTTCTATGTTTTAGGATAAGATATAATATTCATTGCGGAGTGTCATGTATACTTCGTATTCACTTTAAAAGAATGTAAATGCGACACTTCCTTGCTAGGAAAGAGTGTTTCCAGATATCTACGTATCGCAACAATAGAATTGTAATGCATCTTAAAACGAGATATCGCATCTCATTTCTGTTTCATGATAATATATAATATTCATTGTGCAGTATTATGTATACCTCGCATTCACTACAAAAGTATGTAAATGCGACACTTTCTCGCTAGGAAATAGCGTTTGCAGGTGTCTACGTGTCGTAGCAATAGAGTTCTAATGCTTCTTAAAACGCGATATCACATCACATTTCTATGTTTCATGATAAGGTATAATATTCATTGCGAAGTTTCATGTATTCCTCGTATTCACTTCGAACGAATGTAAATGCGACACTTCCTTGCTAGGAAATAGCGTCTGCAGATGTCTACCTATCGTAGCAATGCTTCTTAAATCGCGATATCGCATCTCATTTCTATGTTTCATGATAAGATATAATATTCATTGTGCAGTCTTATGTATACCTCGTATTCACTTCAAAAGAATGTAAATGCGACACTTCCTTCCTAGGAAATAGCATCTGCAGATATCTACGTATCGTAGCAATAGAGTTCTAATGTTTCTTAAAACGAGATATCGCATCTCATTTCTATGTTTTAGGATAAGATATAATATTCATTGCGGAGTGTCATGTATACATCGTATTCTTAAATCGCGATATCGCATCTCATTTCTATGTTTCATGATAAGATATAATATTCATTGCGAAGTTACATGTATACCTCGTATTCACTTCAAAAGCATGTAAATACGACACTTCCTTGCCAGGAAATAGCGTTTGCAGATGTCTCCGTATCGAAGCAATAGAGTTCTAATGCTTCTTAAAACGAGATGTCGCAACTCATTTCTATGTTTCACTATAAGATATAATATTCATTGCGAAATGTCACGTATTCCTCGTATTCACTACAAAAGAATGTAAATGCGACAATTCTGTGCTAGGAAATAGCGTTTGCAGATGTCTCCGTATAGAAGCAATTGAGCTCTAATGCTCCTTAAATCGCGATATCGCATTTCATTTCCATGTTTCGTTATAAGGAATAATATTCATTGGGGAGTGTTATGTGTACCTCGTATTCGCTTCAAAGGAATGTAAATGCGACACTTCCATGCAATTGAATAGCGTCTGCAGATGTCAACGTATCGTAGCAATAGAGATCTAATGCCTCTTAAATCGCGATATCGCATCTCACTTCTATGTTTCATGATAAGATATAATATTCATTGGGAAGTGCCACTTATACCTCGCATACACTTCAAATGAATGTAAATGCGACACTTCCTTGCCGGGAAATAGCGTTTGCAGATCTCTACGTATCGAAGCAATAGAGTTCTAATAATTCATAAAACGGGATATCGCATCTCATTTCTATGTTTCATGATATGATATAATATTCCCTGCGAAGTGTTATGTATACCTCGCATTCACTTGAAATTAAAGTAAATGCGACACTTCCTTGTTAGGAAATAACGTTTGCAGATGTCTACGTATCGAGGCAATAGAGTTCTAATACTTCTTAAAACGCGATATCGCATCGCATTTCTATGTTTCATGATAAGATATAATATTCTTTGCGAAGTGTCATGTATACCTCCATACGCTTCAAATGAATGTAAATGCGACCCTTCCTTGCTAGGAATTAGCGTTTGCAGATGTCCGCGTATCGAAGCAATAGAGTTCTAATGCTTCTTAAAACGCGATATGGCTCCTCATTTCTATGATTCACGATAAGATATAATATTCATTGCGAAGTGTCTTGTATACCTCACATACACTTAAAAAGAATGTAAATGCGACACTTCCATGCTACGAAGTAGCGTTTGCAGGTGTCTGCGTATCGAAACAATAGAATTCTAATGCTTCTTAAATCGCGATATCGCATCTCACTTCTACGTTTCAAGATAAGATATAATATTCATTGTGCACTGTTATGTATATCTCGTATTCACTTCAATAGAATGTAAATGCGACACTTCCTTGCTAGGAAACAGCGTCTGCAGATATCTACGTATCGTAGCAATAGAGTTCTAATGCTTCTTAAAACGCGATATCGCATCTCATTTCTATGTTTCATGATAAGATATAATATTCATTGCGAAGTGTCATGTATACCCCGTATTCAATTCAAAAGAATGTAATGCGACAGTTCCTTGCTAGGAAATAGCGTTTGCAGATGTCTACGTACCGTAGCAATAGAGTTCTAACGCTTCTTAAGAGGCGATATCGCATCTCATTTCTATGTTTCATGATAAGATATACTATTCATTGCGAAGTGTCGCTTATACCCTGCATACACTTCAAATGTGTATAAATGCGACACTTCCTCGCTAGGAAATAGCGTGACCAGATGTCTACGTATCAAAACAAATGTGTCCTAATGCTTCTTAAAACGAGATGTCGCATCGCTTTTCTAAGTTTCATGATAAGATACAATATTCATTGCGAAGTGTCATGTATACCTTGTATTCACTTCAAAAGAATGTAAATGCGACACTTCCATGCTAGGAAATAGCGTTTCCAGATGTCTGCGTACAGAAACAATAGAGTTCTAATGCTTCTTAAAACGAGATATCGCATCTCGTTTCTATGTTTCATGATAAGATATAGTATTCATTGCGATGTATCACTTATACCTCGCATTCACTTCAGAAGAATGTAAATGCGACACTTTCTAGCTTGGAAATAGAGTTTACAGATGTCTACGTATCGAAGCAATAGAGTTCTAATGCTTCTTAAATCGTCATATCGCATCTCATTTCTATGTTTCATGATAAGATATAATATTCATTGTGGAGTGTTATGTATACCTCGCATACACATCAAATGATTATAAATGCGACCCCACCTTGCAATTAAGATGTCTCCGTATCGTAGCAATAGAGATCTAATGCATCTTAAAACGCGAAATTGCTCCACATTCATCTGCTTCATGATTAGGTATAATATTCACTGTGGAGTGTTATGTATACCTCGTAATCACATCAAAAGAATGTAAATGCGACACTTCCTTGCAAGGAAGTGCCGTTTGCAGATGTCTACGTATCGAAACAATAGAGTTCTAATACCTCTTAAATCGCCATATCGCATCTCACTTCTATGATTCATGATAAGATATAATATTCATTGTGGATTGTTATGTATACCTCGTATTCACATCAAAATATTGAAAATGCGACACTTCCTTGCTTGGAAATAGCGTTTGCAGATGTCTACGTACCGAAGCAATAGAGTTCTAATGCTTCTTAACTCGTCATATCGCATCTCATTTCTATGTTTCATGATAAGCTATAATATTCATTGTGCAGTGTTATGTATACCCCGTATTCACATAAAAAGAATGTAAATACGACACTTCCTCGCTAGGAAATACCGTCTGAAGATATCCACGTATCGTAGCAATAGAGTTCTAATGCTTCATAGAACGCGATATCGCATCTCATTTCTATGCTTCATGCTAAAATATAATATTCATTGTGCAGTGTTATGTAGACCCCGTATTCACATAAAAAGAATGTAAATGCGACACTTCCTTCCTAGGTAATAGCGTTTGCAGATGTCTACGTATCGTAGCAATAGAGTTCAAACGCTTCCTAAAACGCGATATCGCATCTCACTTCTATGTTTCATGATACGATACAATATTCACTGCGGAGTGTCATGTATACTTCGTATTCACTTCAAATCAATGTAAATGCGACACTTCCTTGCTAGGAATTAGCGTTTGCAGATGTCTACGTATCGAAGCAATATATTTCTAATGCTTCTTAATACGCGATATCGCATCCCAGTCCTATGTATCATGATGTGATATAATATTCATTGCGAAGTGTCATGTACACCTCGTATTCACTTCAAATGAATGTAAATGCGACACTTGCTTGCTAGGAAATAGCGTTTACAGTTGTCTACGTATCGAAGCAATAGTGTTCTAATGCTTCTTAAAAAGCGATATCGCATCAAACTCCTATGTTTCATGATAAGATATAATATTCAGTGCGAAGTGTCATGTATACCTCGTATTCACTTCAAATGAATGTAAATGCGACACTTGCTTGCTAGGAAATAGCGTTTGCAGATGTCTACGTATCGTAGCATTAGAGTTCTAATGCTTCTCAAAACGCGATATCGCATCCCATTTCTATGTTTCATGATAATATATAATATTCATTGCGAAGTGTCATGTATACCTCGCATTCACTTCAAATGAATGTAAATGCGACAGTTCCTTGCTAGGAAATAGCGATTGCAGTAATCTACGTATCGTAGCAATAGATTTCAAATGCTTCTTAAAACGCCATAGCGCATCTCATTTCTATGTTTCATGATAAGATACAATATTCATTGTGGAGTGATAGGTATACCTCGTATTCACTTCAAAAGAATGTAAATGCTACACATCCTTGCTAGGAAATAGCGTTTCCAGACGTCTACGTATCGTAGCAATAGGGTTCTAACGCTTCTTGAAACGCGATATCGCATCTCACTTCTATGTTTCGTGATGATATAATATTCATTGCGAAGTGTCATGTATACCTCCTATTCACTTCAAAAGAATGTAAATGTGACACGTCCTTGCAAGGAAATAGCGTTTGCAGATGTCTACTTGACGTAGCAATAGAGTTCTGATGCTTCTTAAAACGCAATACCGCACCTCACTTCTATGTTTCATGATGATATAATATTCATTGCGAAGTGTCATGTAAACCTCGTATTCTCTTCAAAAGAATGAAAATGCGACACTTCCTTGCTAGGAAATAGCGTTTGCAGATGTCTACTTATCGTAGCAATAGAGTTTTAATACTTCTTAAAACGCAATACCGCACCTCACCTGTATGCTTCATGATGATACAATATTCATTGCGAAGTGACATGTAAACCTCGTATTCTCTTCAAAAGAATGTAAATGCGACACTTCCTTGCAAGGAAATAGCGTTTGCAGATGTCTACTTATCGTAGCAATAGTGTTCTAATGCTTCTTAAAACGCAATACCGCACCTCACTTCTATGTTTCATGATTACATAATATTCATTGCGAAGTGTCATGTATACTTCGTATTCACTTCAAAAGAATGTAAATGCGACACTTCCCTGCTAGGAAATAGCGTTTCCAGATGTCTACGTATAGAAACAATAGAGTTCTAATGCTTCTTAAATCGCGATATCGCATATAATTTCTATGTTTCATGATAAGATATAATATTCATTGTGGAGTGTTATGTATACCTCGTATTCACTTCAAAAGATTGTAAATGCGACACATCCTTGCTAGGAAATAGCGTCTGCTGATATCTACGTATCGTAGCAATAGATTTCTAATCCTTCTTAGAACGCGATATCGCATCTTATTACTATGTTTCATGATAAGATATAATATTCATTGCGAAATGTCTTGTATACATCGCATACACTTCAAATGAATGTAAATTAAACTCTTCCTTGCTAGGAAATAGCGATGGCAGATGTCTACGTATCGAAGCAATAGAGTTGTAGTGCTTCCTATATCGTCATATCGAATCTCATTTCTATGTTTCATGACAAGATATAATATTCATTGTGCAGTGTTATGTATACCCCGTATTCACTTCAAAAGAATGTAAATACGAGACTTCCATGCTAGGAAATAGCGTTTGCAGATGTCTACGTATTGTAGCAATAGAGTTCTAATACTTCTCAAGACGCGATATCGCATCTCATTTCTATGCTTCATGATAAGATATAATATTCATCGCGAAGTGTCATGTATACCTCGTATTCACTTCAAAGGAATGTAAATGCGTGACTTCCGTGCTAGGAAATAGCGTTAGCAGATGTCTACGTATCGTAGCAATATTGTTCTAGTGCTTCTCAAAACGCGATATCGCATCCCATTTCTATGTTTCGTGTTAAGATATAATATTCATTGCGAATTGTCATGTATACTTCGTATTCACTTCAGAAGAATGTAAATGCGACACTTCCTTGCTAGGAAGTAGCGTCTGCAGATGTCTATGTATCGTAGCAATAGAGTTCTAATGCTTCTTAAAACGCGAATCGATCCTCATTTCTATGTTTCACGATAAAATATAATATTCATTGTGCAGTTTTATGTGTACCACGTATTCACTTCAATAGAATGTAAATGCGACACTTCCCTCCTAGGAAGTAGCGTTTGCAGATGTCTACGTATCGAAGCAACAGGGTATTAATGCTTCATAGAACAAGATATCGCATCTCATTTCTATGTTTTATGATAAGATATAAAATTCAACCTGCAGTGTTATGTATACCTCGTATTCACCTCAATAGAATGTAAATGCGACACTTCCTTGCTGGGAAATAGCGATGGCAGATGTCTACGTATCGAAGCAATAGTGTTCTAATGCTTCTTAAATCGTCATAACGCATCTCATTTCTATGTTTCATGATAAGATATAATATTCATTGTGCAGTGTTATCTATACCACGTATTCTCTTCAAAAGAATGTAAATACGATACTTGCTTGCTAGAAAGTAGCGTTTGCAGATGTCTATGTGTCAAAGCAATAGAGTTCTAATGCTTCTTATATCCCCATATAGCATCTCATTTCTATGTTTCATGATAAGATATAATATTTATTGCGAAGTGTCACGCATACACCGCATACACTTCAAATGAATGTAAATGCGACACTTCCTTGCTAGGAAATAGCGTTTGCAGATGTCTACGTATCGAAGCAATAGAATTCTAGTGCTTCTTGAAACGGGATATCGCATCTCGTTTCTATGTTTCATGATAAGATATAGTATTCATTGCGATGTATCACTTATACCTCGCATTCACTTCAGAAGAATGTAAATGCGACACTTCCTTGCTAGGAAATAGCGTTTGCAGATGTCTACGTATTGTAGCAATAGAGTTCTAATGCTTCTCAGAACGCGATATCGCATCTCATTTCTATGTTTCATGATGAGATATAATATTCATTGCGAAGTGTCATGTATACCTCGCATAATCTTCAAATGAATGTAAATGCGACACTTCCTTGCTAGGAAATAGCGTCTGCAGATGTCTACCTATCGTAGCAATGCTTCTTAAATCGCGATATCGCATCTCATTTCTATGTTTCATGATAAGATATAATATTCATTGTGCAGTCTTATGTATACCTCGTATTCAGTTCAAAAGAATGTAAATGCGACACTTCCTTCCTAGGAAATAGCATCTGCAGATATCTACGTATCGTAGCAATAGAGTTCTAATGTTTCTTAAAACGAGATATCGCATCTCATTTCTATGTTTTAGGATAAGATATAATATTCATTGCGGAGTGTCATGTATACTTCGTATTCTTAAATCGCGATATCGCATCTCATTTCTATGTTTCATGATAAGATATAATATTCATTGCGAAGTTACATGTATACCTCGTATTCACTTCAAAAGCATGTAAATACGACACTTCCTTGCCAGGAAATAGCGTTTGCAGATGTCTCCGTATCGAAGCAATAGAGTTCTAATGCTTCTTAAAACGAGATGTCGCAACTCATTTCTATGTTTCACTATAAGATATAATATTCATTGCGAAATGTCACGTATTCCTCGTATTCACTACAAAAGAATGTAAATGCGACAATTCTGTGCTAGGAAATAGCGTTTGCAGATGTCTCCGTATAGAAGCAATTGAGCTCTAATGCTCCTTAAATCGCGATATCGCATTTCATTTCCATGTTTCGTTATAAGGAATAATATTCATTGGGGAGTGTTATGTGTACCTCGTATTCGCTTCAAAGGAATGTAAATGCGACACTTCCATGCAATTGAATAGCGTCTGCAGATGTCAACGTATCGTAGCAATAGAGATCTAATGCCTCTTAAATCGCGATATCGCATCTCACTTCTATGTTTCATGATAAGATATAATATTCATTGGGAAGTGCCACTTATACCTCGCATACACTTCAAATGAATGTAAATGCGACACTTCCTTGCCGGGAAATAGCGTTTGCAGATCTCTACGTATCGAAGCAATAGAGTTCTAATAATTCATAAAACGGGATATCGCATCTCATTTCTATGTTTCATGATATGATATAATATTCCCTGCGAAGTGTTATGTATACCTCGCATTCACTTGAAATTAAAGTAAATGCGACACTTCCTTGTTAGGAAATAACGTTTGCAGATGTCTACGTATCGAGGCAATAGAGTTCTAATACTTCTTAAAACGCGATATCGCATCGCATTTCTATGTTTCATGATAAGATATAATATTCTTTGCGAAGTGTCATGTATACCTCCATACGCTTCAAATGAATGTAAATGCGACCCTTCCTTGCTAGGAATTAGCGTTTGCAGATGTCCGCGTATCGAAGCAATAGAGTTCTAATGCTTCTTAAAACGCGATATGGCTCCTCATTTCTATGATTCACGATAAGATATAATATTCATTGCGAAGTGTCTTGTATACCTCACATACACTTAAAAAGAATGTAAATGCGACACTTCCATGCTAGGAAGTAGCGTTTGCAGGTGTCTGCGTATCGAAGCAATAGAATTCTAATGCTTCTTAAATCGCGATATCGCATCTCACTTCTACGTTTCAAGATAAGACATAATATTCATTGTGCACTGTTATGTATATCTCGTATTCACTTCAATAGAATGTAAATGCGACACTTCCTTGCTAGGAAACAGCGTCTGCAGATATCTACGTATCGTAGCAATAGAGTTCTAATGCTTCTTAAAACGCGATATCGCATCTCATTTCTATGTTTCATGATAAGATATAATATTCATTGCGAAGTGTCATGTATACCCCGTATTCAATTCAAAAGAATGTAATGCGACAGTTCCGTGCTAGGAAATAGCGTTTGCAGATGTCTACGTACCGTAGCAATAGAGTTCTAACGCTTCTTAAGAGGCGATATCGCATCTCATTTCTATGTTTCATGATAAGATATACTATTCATTGCGAAGTGTCGCTTATACCCTGCATACACTTCAAATGTGTATAAATGCGACACTTCCTCGCTAGGAAATAGCGTGACCAGATGTCTACGTATCAAAACAAATGTGTCCTAATGCTTCTTAAAACGAGATGTCGCATCGCTTTTCTGAGTTTCATGATAAGATACAATATTCATTGCGAAGTGTCATGTATACCTTGTATTCACTTCAAAAGAATGTAAATGCGACACTTCCATGCTAGGAAATAGCGTTTCCAGATGTCTGCGTACAGAAACAATAGAGTTCTAATGCTTCTTAAAACGAGATATCGCATCTCGTTTCTATGTTTCATGATAAGATATAGTATTCATTGCGATGTATCACTTATACCTCGCATTCACTTCAGAAGAATGTAAATGCGACACTTTCTAGCTTGGAAATAGAGTTTACAGATGTCTACGTATCGAAGCAATAGAGTTCTAATGCTTCTTAAATCGTCATATCGCATCTCATTTCTATGTTTCATGATAAGATATAATATTCATTGTGGAGTGTTATGTATACCTCGCATACACATCAAATGAATATAAATGCGACCCCACCTTGCAATTAAGATGTCTCCGTATCGTAGCAATAGAGATCTAATGCATCTTAAAACGCGAAATTGCTCCACATTCATCTGCTTCATGATTAGGTATAATATTCACTGTGGAGTGTTATGTATACCTCGTAATCACATCAAAAGAATGTAAATGCGACACTTCCTTGCAAGGAAGTGCCGTTTGCAGATGTCTACGTATCGAAACAATAGAGTTCTAATACCTCTTAAATCTCCATATCGCATCTCACTTCTATGATTCATGATAAGATATAATATTCATTGTGGATTGTTATGTATACCTCGTATTCACATCAAAATATTGAAAATGCGACACTTCCTTGCTTGGAAATAGCGTTTGCAGATGTCTACGTACCGAAGCAATAGAGTTCTAATGCTTCTTAACTCGTCATATCGCATCTCATTTCTATGTTTCATGATAAGCTATAATATTCATTGTGCAGTGTTATGTATACCCCGTATTCACATAAAAAGAATGTAAATACGACACTTCCTCGCTAGGAAATACCGTCTGAAGATATCCACGTATCGTAGCAATAGAGTTCTAATGCTTCATAGAACGCGATATCGCATCTCATTTCTATGCTTCATGCTAAAATATAATATTCATTGTGCAGTGTTATGTAGACCCCGTATTCACATAAAAAGAATGTAAATGCGACACTTCCTTCCTAGGTAATAGCGTTTGCAGATGTCTACGTATCGTAGCAATAGAGTTCAAACGCTTCCTAAAACGCGATATCGCATCTCACTTCTATGTTTCATGATACGATACAATATTCACTGCGGAGTGTCATGTATACTTCGTATTCACTTCAAATCAATGTAAATGCGACACTTCCTTGCTAGGAATTAGCGTTTGCAGATGTCTACGTATCGAAGCAATATATTTCTAATGCTTCTTAATACGCGATATCGCATCCCAGTCCTATGTATCATGATGTGATATAATATTCATTGCGAAGTGTCATGTACACCTCGTATTCACTTCAAATGAATGTAAATGCGACACTTGCTTGCTAGGAAATAGCGTTTACAGTTGTCTACGTGTCGAAGCAATAGTGTTCTAATGCTTCTTAAAAAGCGATATCGCATCAAACTCCTATGTTTCATGATAAGATATAATATTCAGTGCGAAGTGTCATGTATACCTCGTATTCACTTCAAATGAATGTAAATGCGACACTTGCTTGCTAGGAAATAGCGTTTGCAGATGTCTACGTATCGTAGCATTAGAGTTCTAATGCTTCTCAAAACGCGATATCGCATCCCATTTCTATGTTTCATGATAATATATAATATTCATTGCGAAGTGTCATGTATACCTCGCATTCACTTCAAATGAATGTAAATGCGACAGTTCCTTGCTAGGAAATAGCGATTGCAGTAATCTACGTATCGTAGCAATAGATTTCAAATGCTTCTTAAAACGCCATAGCGCATCTCATTTCTATGTTTCATGATAAGATACAATATTCATTGTGGAGTGATAGGTATACCTCGTATTCACTTCAAAAGAATGTAAATGCTACACATCCTTGCTAGGAAATAGCGTTTCCAGACGTCTACGTATCGTAGCAATAGGGTTCTAACGCTTCTTGAAACGCGATATCGCATCTCACTTCTATGTTTCGTGATGATATAATATTCATTGCGAAGTGTCATGTATACCTCGTATTCACTTCAAAAGAATGTAAATGTGACACGTCCTTGCAAGGAAATAGCGTTTGCAGATGTCTACTTGACGTAGCAATAGAGTTCTGGTGCTTCTTAAAACGCAATACCGCACCTCACTTCTATGTTTCATGATGATATAATATTCATTGCGAAGTGTCATGTAAACCTCGTATTCTCTTCAAAAGAATGAAAATGCGACACTTCCTTGCTAGGAAATAGCGTTTGCAGATGTCTACTTATCGTAGCAATAGAGTTTTAATACTTCTTAAAACGCAATACCGCACCTCACCTGTATGCTTCATGATGATACAATGTTCATTGCGAAGTGACATGTAAACCTCGTATTCTCTTCAAAAGAATGTAATTGCGACACTTCCTTGCAAGGAAATAGCGTTTGCATATGTCTACTTATCGTAGCAATAGTGTTCTTATGCTTCTTAAAACGCAATACCGCACCTCACTTCTATGTTTCATGATTACATAATATTCATTGCGAAGTGTCATGTATACTTCGTATTCACTTCAAAAGAATGTAAATGCGACACTTCCCTGCTAGGAAATAGCGTTTCCAGATGTCTACGTATAGAAACAATAGAGTTCTAATGCTTCTTAAATCGCGATATCGCATATAATTTCTATGTTTCATGATAAGATATAATATTCATTGTGGAGTGTTATGTATACCTCGTATTCACTTCAAAAGATTGTAAATGCGACACATCCTTGCTAGGAAATAGCGTCTGCTGATATCTACGTATCGTAGCAATAGATTTCTAATCCTTCTTAGAACGCGATATCGCATCTTATTACTATGTTTCATGATAAGATATAATATTCATTGCGAAATGTCTTGTATACATCGCATACACTTCAAATGAATGTAAATTAAACTCTTCCTTGCTAGGAAATAGCGATGGCAGATGTCTACGTATCGAAGCAATAGAGTTGTAGTGCTTCCTATATCGTCATATCGCATCTCATTTCTATGTTTCATGACAAGATATAATATTCATTGTGCAGTGTTATGTATACCCCGTATTCACTTCAAAAGAATGTAAATACGAGACTTCCATGCTAGGAAATAGCGTTTGCAGATGTCTACGTATTGTAGCAATAGAGTTCTAATACTTCTCAAGACGCGATATCGCATCTCATTTCTATGCTTCATGATAAGATATAATATTCATCGCGAAGTGTCATGTATACCTCGTATTCACTTCAAAGGAATGTAAATGCGACACTTCCTTGCTGGGAAATAGCGTTAGCAGATGTCTACGTATCGAAGCAATAGTGTTCTAATGCTTCTTAAATCGTCATAACGCATCTCATTTCTATGTTTCATGATAAGATATAATATTCATTGTGCAGTGTTATCTATACCCCGTATTCTCTTCAAAAGAATGTAAATACGATACTTGCTTGCTAGAAAGTAGCGTTTGCAGATGTCTATGTGTCAAAGCAATAGAGTTCTAATGCTTCTTATATCCCCATATAGCATCTCATTTCTATGTTTCATGATAAGATATAATATTTATTGCGAAGTGTCACGCATACACCGCATACACTTCAAATGAATGTAAATGCGACACTTCCTTGCTAGGAAATAGCGTTTGCAGATGTCTACGTATCGAAGCAATAGAATTCTAGTGCTTCTTGAAACGGGATATCGCATCTCGTTACTATGTTTCATGATAAGATATAGTATTCATTGCGATGTATCACTTATACCTCGCATTCACTTCAGAAGAATGTAAATGCGACACTTCCTTGCTAGGAAATAGCGTTTGCAGATGTCTACGTATTGTAGCAATAGAGTTCTAATGCTTCTCAGAACGCGATATCGCATCTCATTTCTATGTTTCATGATGAGATATAATATTCATTGCGAAGTGTCATGTATACCTCGCATAAACTTCAAATGAATGTAAATGCGGCACTACCTTGCTAGGAAGTAGCGTTTGCTGTCTCCGTATCGAAGCAATTGTGTTCTAGTGCTTCTTGAATCGCGATATCGCATCTCATTTCTATGTTTCCTGGCTAGATATAATATTTTTATTGCGAAGTGTCATATATTCCTCGTAATCACTTCAAAAGAATGTAAGTGCGACGCTTCCATGCTATTAAATAGCGTTTGCAGATGTCTACGTACGGTAGCAATAGATTTCTATTGCTTTTTAAATCGCGATATCGCATTTCATTTCTACGTTTCATGATAAGATATAATATGCATTGTGGAGTGATATGTATACCTCGTACTCACTCCAAAAGAATGTAAATGCGACACTTCCTTCCTAGGAAATGGCGTTTGCAAATGTCCACGTAACGTAGGAATAGAGTTCTAATGCTTCTCAAAACGCGATATCGCATATCATTTCTATGTTTCATGATAAGATATAATATTCAATGCGAAATGTCATGTATGTCTCGGATACACATCAAATGAATGTAAATGCGACATTTCCTTGCCAGGAAATAGCGTTTGCAGATGTCTCCGTATCGAAGCAATAGAGTTCTAATGATTCTTAAAACGTAATATCGCATCTCATTTCTATGTTTCACGGTAAGATAAAATAATCATTGCGATGTGTCACTTATACCTCGCATATACTTCAAATGAATGTAAATGCGGCACTTCATTGCTAGGAAATAGCGTTTGCAGATGACTACGTATCGAAGAAATAGTGTTCTAATACTTCCTAAAACGCGATATCGCATCTCCTTTCTATGTTTCATGATAAGATATAGTATTCATTGCTAAGTGTCATGTATACCTCCTATTCACTTCAAAAGAATGTAATGCGACACTTCCTTGCTAGGAAATAGCGTTTGCAGGTGTCTCCGTATAGAAGCAGTAGAGCTCTAATGCTTCTCAAAACGCGATATCGCATCTCATTCCTATGTTTCGTTATAAGGTATAATATTCATTGCGAAGTGTCATGTATACCTCGTAATCACTTCAAAAGAATGTAATGCGGAACTTCCTCGCCAGGAAATAGCATTTGCAGATGTCTATGTATCGTAGCAATAGAGTTCTAATGCTTCTTAAAACGCGATTTCGAATCATATTCCTATGTTTCATGATAGGATATAATATTCACTGCGAAGTGCCACTTATACCTCGCATACACTTCAAATGAATGTAAATGCGACACTTCATTGCTAGGGAATAGCGTTTGCAGATGTCTACGTATCGTAGCAATAGAGTTCTAATGCTTCTTAAAAAGTGATATCGCATCTCACTCCTATGTTTCATTGTGAGATAAAATAATCATTGCGAAGTGTCACTTATACTTCGCATACACTTGAAATGAATGTAAGTGCGACACTTCATTGCTAGGAAATAGCTTTTCCAGATGTCTATGTATCGAAAAAATACAGTTCTAATGCTTCGTAAAACGAGATGTCGCATCTCATTTCTATGTTTCATGATAAGATATAATATTCATTGTGGATTGTTATGTATACACCGTATTCACGTCAAAAGAATGTAAATGCGACACTTCCTTGCTTGGAAATAGCGTATGCAGATGTCTCCGTATCGAAGGAATAGGGTTCTCATGCTTCGTAAATCGCGATATCGCACTTCATTTCTATGTTTCGTGATAAGATATAATATTCATTGTGGAGGGTTATATATACCTCGTATTCACTTCAAAAGAATGTAAATGCGACACTTTCTTGCTAGGATGTAGCGTTTGCACATGTCTACGTATCGAAGCAACAGATTTCTAATGCTTCTTAAATCACGATATCGCACCTCACTTCTACGTTTCATGATAAGATATAATATTCATTGTGCAGTGTTATGTATACCTCGTATTCACCTCAAAAGAATGTAAATACGACACTTCCTTGCTAGGATACAGCGTCTGCAGATGTCTACGTATCGTAGCAATAGAGTTCTAAAGCTTCTTAAAACGCGATATCGCATCTCAATTCTATGTCTCATGATAAGATATAATATCCATTACGAAGTGTTATGTATTCCTCTTCTACACTTCAAATGAATGTAAATGCGACACTTCCTTTCTAGGAAATTACGTTTTCAGATGTCTACGTATCGAAGCAATAGAGTACTAATGCTTCTTAAATCGCGATATCGCATCTCATTCTTATGTTTCGAGATGAGATATAATATTCATAGTGGAGTGTTATGTATACCTCGCATACAATTCAAAAGAATGTAAATGCGACACTTCCTTCCTAGGATGTTGCGTTTTCAGATGTCTATTTATCGAAGCAATAGAGTACTAATGCTTCTTAAATCGCGATATCGCATCTCATTTCTATGTTTCATGATAAGATACAATATTCATTGTGCAATGTTATGTATAGCTCGTATTCACTTCAAAAGAATGTAAATGCGACACTTCCTTGCTAGGAAATAGCGTTTGCAGATGTCTACGTATCGTAGCAATAGAGTTCGAATGCTTCTCAATACGCGATATCGCATCTCATGTCTATGTTTCATGATAAGATAAAATATTCATTGCGAAGTGTCGTGTTTACCTCGTATTCACTTAAAAGAATGTAAATGCGACACTTCCTGGCTAGGAATTAGCGTTTGCAGATGTCTACGTATCGAAGCAATGGAGTTGTAATGCTTCTTAAAACGCGATATCGCATCTCACTACCATGTTTCATGGTAATATATAATATTCATTGTGAAGTGTCAAGTATACCCAGTATTCACTTCAAAGGAATGTAAATGCGACACTTCCTGGCTAGGAATTAGCGTTTGCAGATCTCTATAGGGCTCGTATAGTAGCAATAGGGCTCTAATCGTTTTAAATTGCGATACCGCATCTCATTTCTGTGTTTCATGATAAGATATAATCTTCACTGCGAAGTGTCATGTATACCTCGTATTCACTTCAGTAGAATGTAAATGCGACACTTCCATGCTAGGAAGTAGCGTTTGCAGATGTCTACGTATCGTAGTAATAAAGTTCTAGTGCTTCTTAAAACGCGATATCGCATCTCATTTCTATGTTTCATGATAAGATATAATATTCATTGCGAAGTGTCAGGTATACCTCGTATTCACATCGAAAGAATGTAAATGCGACTCTTCCTTGCTGGGAAATAGCGTTTCCAGATACCTACGTATCGTAGCAATAGAGTACTAATGCTTCTTAAAAGGCGATATCGCATCTCATTTGTATGTTGTATGATAAGATATAATATTGATTGGGGAGTGTTATGTATCCCTCGTATTCACTTCAAAAGAATGTAAATGCGAAACTTCTTTGCTAGGAAATAGCGTTTGCAGATGTGTACGTACCGTAGCAATTGATTTCTACTGCTTCTGAAAACGCGATATCGCATCTCATTTGTATGTTTCATGATAAGATATAATAATCATTACGAAGTATCATGTATTCCTCGTATTCACTTCAAAAGATTGTAAGTGCGACACTTCCTTGCTATTAGATGGCGTTTGCAGATGTCTACGTATCGTAGCAATAGTTTTCTAGTGCTCTTTAAATCGCGATATCGCATCTCATTTCTATGTTTCATGATAAGATATAATATTCATTGCGAAGTGTCATGTATACTTCGCATACACTTCAAATGAATGTAAATGCGACACTTCCTTGCTAGGAAATAGCGTTTGCAGTTGCCTACTTATAGAAGTAATAGAGTTCTGATGCTTTTTAAATCGCGATATCGCATCTCATTTCTACGTTTCAAGATAAGATATAATATTCATTGTGGAGTGTTATGTAAACCTCGTGTTCACTTCAAAAGAATGTAAATGCGTCGGTTCCTTGCCAGGAAGTGGCGTTTGTAGATGCCTACGAATCGAGGCAATAGAGTTCTAATGCTTCCTAAGACGAGATGTCGCATCTCATTTCTATGTTTCGTGATAAGGTATAATATTCACTGTGGAGTGTTATGTATACCCCGTATTCACTTCAAAGGAATGTGAATGCGACACTCCCTTCCTAGGAAATAGCGTTTGCAGATGTCTCCGTATCGAAGGAATAGACTTCTAATGCTTCTTAAATCGAGGTATCGCATCTCATTTCAACGTTTCATGAAAAGATATATTATTCATTGCGAAGTGTTATGTATTCCTCGTCCACACTTCAAAAGAACGTAACTGCGACACTTCCTCGCTAGGAAATATCGTTTGCAGATGTCTACGTATCGAAGCAATAGAGTTCTTATGCTTCTTAATACAAGATGTCGCTCCTCATTTTTATGTTTTATGGTGAGATATAATATTCATTGCGAAGTGTCATGTATTCCTCGTTTTCACTTCAAAAGAATGTGAATGCGACACTTCCATTCTAGGAAATAGCGCTTGCATGATGTCTACGTATCGGAGCAATAGAGTTCTAATACTTCTTTAATCGCGATATCGCATCTCATTTCGATTTTTCATGATAAGATATAATATTCATTGCGAATTGTCATGCATACCTCGTATTCACTTCAAAAGAATGAAAATGCGATGCTTCCTTTCTAGGAAATAGCATATGCAGATGTCGACGTATCGTAGCAACAGAGTTCTAATGATTCTTAAATCGCCATATCGCTCCCCATTTCCATGTTTCATTATAAGATATACTATTCATTGCGAAGTGTCATGTATACATCGCATACACTTCAAATGAATGTAAATGCGACACTTCCTTGCTTGGAAATAGCGTTTGCAGATGTCTACCTATCGAAACAATATAATACATATATAATGTATTATTAGCATGCAATATATACATATATAATGCTTCTTAAATCGTCATATCGCATCTCATTTCTATGTCTCATGATAAGATATAATTCATTGCGAAGTGTCGTGTATACTTCGTATTCACTTCAAAAGAATGTAAATGCGACACTTCCTAGCTAGGAAATAGCGTATCCAGATGTCTACGTATAGAAACAATAGGGTTCTAATGCTTCTTAAAACGAGACTTCGCATCCCAGTTCTATGTATCATGATGTGATATAATATTCATTGCGAAGTGTCATGTACACCTCGTATTCACTTCAAATGAATGTAAATGCGACACTTGCTTGCTAAGAAATAGCGTTTACAGTTGTCTACGTATCGAAGCAATAGTGTTCTAATGCTTCTTAAAACGCGATGTCGCGATGTCTACGTATCGGCCCAATAGATTTCTAAAGCCTTTTAAATCGCGATATCGCATCTCATTTCTATGTTTCATGACAAGATATAATATTCATTGTAGAGCGTTATGTATACCTCGTATTCACTTCAAAAGAATGTAAATGCGACACTTCCTTGCTAGGAAATAGAGTTTGCAGTTATCTATGTATCGTAGCAATAGATTTGAAATGCTTGATAAAACGCCGTAGCGTATCTCATTTCTATATTTCATGATAAGATATAATATTCACTGTGGAGTGTTAGGTATACCTCGTATTCACTTCAAAAGAATGTAAATGCAACACTTCCCTGCTAGGAAATAGCGTTTGCAGATGTCTACGTATCGTAGCAATAGAGTTCTAACGCTTCCTAGAACGCGATATCGCATCTCATTTCTATGATTCGTGATAAGGTATAATATTCACTGTGGATTGTTATGTATACCCCGTATTCACTTCAAAGGAATGTAAATGCGACACTTCCTTGCTAGGAAATAGCGTTTGCAGATGTCTACGTATCGTAGCAATAGAGTTCAAACGCTTCCTAAAACGCGATATCGCATCTCATTTCTATGATTCGTGATAAGGTATAATATTCACTGTGGAGTGTTATGTATACCCCGTATTCACTTCAAAGGAATGTAAATGCGACACTTCCTTGCTAGGAAATAGCGTTTGCAGATGTCTACGTATCGTAGCAATAGAGTTCTAGCGCTTCCTAAAACGCGATATCGCATCTCATTTCTATGATTCGTGATAAGGTATAATATTCATTGCGAAGTGTCATGTAAACCTCGTATTCTCTTCAAAAGAATGTAAATGCGACACTTCCCTGCTAGGAAATAGAGTTTGCAGATGTCTACGAATCGTAGCAATAGGGTTCTAACGCATCCTAAAACGCGATATCGCATCTCATTTCTATGTGTCATGATGAGATATAATATACGTTGCGAAGTGTCATGTATAACTCGTATTCACTTCAAAAGAATGTAACTGCGACAGTTCCTTGCTAGGAAATAGCGTTTCCAGATGTCTACGTATAGAAACAATAGGATTCTAATGCTTCTTAAAACGAGACTTCGCATCTCATTTCTATGTTTCATGATGATATAATATCCATTGCGAAGTGTCATGTATACCTCGTATTCCTTTCACAAGAATGTAAATGCGATACTTCCATGCTAGGAAATAGCGTTTCCAGACGTCTGCGAATCGTAGCAATAGAGTTCTAATGCATCTCAAAACGCGATATCGCATCTCATTTCTATGTCTCTCAAGATAAGATATAACATTCACTGCGAAGTGTTATGTATTCCTCCGCTACACTTCAAATGAATGTAAATGCGACACTTCCTTTCTAGGAAATAGCGTTTCCAGATGTCTAAGTATCGTAGCAATAGAGTTCTAATGCTTCTTAAGACGGGACACCGCATCTCATTTCTATGTTTCATGATAAGAAATAATATTAATTGCGAAGTGTCATGGATACCTCGTATTCACTTAAAAAGAATGTAATTGCGACACTTTCTCGCTAGGAAATAGCGTTTGCAGGTGTCTACGTGTCGTAGCAATAGAGTTCTAATGCTTCTTAAATCGCCATATCGCATCTCATTTCTATGTTTTATGATAAGATATAATATCCATTGCGGAGTGTCATGTATACCTCGTATTCCCTTCAAAAGAATGTAAATACGACACTTCCTTGCTAGGAAATAGCGTCTGCAGATGTCTACGTATCGAAGCAATAGAGTTCTAATGCTTCTTAAATCGCGATATCGCATCACACATCTATGCTTCATGATAAGATATAATATTCATTGCGGAGTGTCATGTATACTTCGGATTCACTTCAAGAGAATGTAAATACGACACTTCCTTCCTAGGAAATAGCGTTTGCAGATGTCTACGTATCGTAGCAAGAGAGTTCTAATGCTTCTCAAAACGCGATATCGCATCTCATTTCTATGTTTTATGATAAGATATAATATTCATTGCGGAGTGTCATGTATACTTCGTATTCACTGGAAAAGAATGTAAATGCGACACTTCCTTGCTAGGAAATAGCGTTTGCAGATGTCTACGTATCGAAGCAATGGAGTCCTAGTGCTTCTTAGAAAGCGATATCGCATTTGATTACTATGCTTCATGATAAGATATAATATTCATTGTGGAGTGTTATGTATACCTCGTATTGACTTCAAAAGAATGTAATTGCGACACTTCCTTGCTAGGAAATAGCGTTTGCAGATATCTACGTATCGTAGCAATAGAGATCTAGTGCTTCTTAAAACGCGATATCGCGTCTCACGTCTATGTTTCATGATAAGATATAATATTTATTGCGAAGTGACACTTATACCTCGCATAAACTTCAAATGAATGTAAATGCGACACTTCGTTGCTAGGAAATAGCGTTTGCAGATGTCTACGTATCGAAACAATAGAGTTCTAATGCTTCTTAAAACGGGACACCGCATGTCATTTCTATGTTTCATGATAAGATATAATATTAATTGCCAAGTGTCATGGATACCTCGTATTCACTTAAAAAGAATGTAAATGCGACACTTCCTTGCTAGGAAATAGCGTTTACAGATGTCTACATACCGTAGCATTAGAGTTCTAATGCTTCTTAAATCGCCATATCGCATCTCATTTCTGTGTTTCATGATAAGATATAATATTCATTGTGCACTGTTATGTATACCTCGCATACACTTCAAATGAATGTAACTGCGACACTTCCTTGCTAGGATATAGCGATGGCAGATGTCTACGTATCGAAGCAACAGAGTTCTAATGCTTCTTAAACCGAGATATCGCATCTCATCTCTATATTTTACGATAAGATATAATATTCATTGTGGAGTGTTATGTATGCCACGTATTCACTTTAAATGAATGTAAATGCGACACTTCCTTCCTAGGAAGTAGCATTGGCAGATGTCTACGTATCGAAGCAATAGGGTTCTAATGCTTCTTAAATCGCCATATCGCATCTCATTTCTATGTTTCATGGTAATATATAATATTCATTGTGGAGTTTTATGTATACCTCCTATTCACTTCAAAAGTATGTAAGTGCAACACTTCCTGGCTAGGAAATAGCGGTTGCAGATGTCTACGTATCGTAGCAATAGAATTCTAACGCTTCTTAAAACGCGATATCGCATATCATTCCTATGTTTCATGATAAGATATAATATGTACTGCGACACTTCCTTGCTAGGAAATTGCGTTTGCTGTTGTCTACGTATCGTAGCAGTAGAGATCTAACGCTTATTAAAACGCGATATCGCATCCCATTCCTATGTTTCATGATAAGTTATAATATTCATTGCCGAGTGTCATGTATACCTCGTATTCACTTCAAAAGATTGTAAATGCGACACTTCATGGCTAGGTAGTAGCGTTTGCAGATGTCTATGTATCGGATCAATAGAGATCTAATGCTTCTTAAAACGCGATTTCGCATCTCACTTCTATGTTTCATGATAAGATATAGTGTTCATTGCGAAGTGTCACTTATTCCTCGCATACACTTTAAATGAATGTAAATGCGACACTTCATTGCTAGGTGAAAGCGTTCGCAGATGTCTACGTAACGAAACAATAGGGTTCTAATGCTTCTTAAATCGTCATATCGCATCTCATTTCTATGTTTCATGATAAGATATAATATTCATTGTCGAGTGTTATGTGTACCTCGTTTTCACTTCAAAAAATTGTAAATGCGACACTTACTGGCTAGGAAATAGCGTTTGCAGATGTCTACGTATCGAAGCAATAGAGTCCCAATGCTTCTTAAATCACCATATAGAATCACATTTCTATGTTTCGTGATAAGGTATAATATTCGTTGTGGAGTGTTATGTGTATCTCGTATTCACCTCAAAAGAATGTAAATGCGACTCTTCCTTGCTATTAAATGGCGTTTGCAGATGTCTACGTATCGTAACAGTAGAGTTCTAATGCTTTTTAAATCGCGATATCGCATCTCATTTCTATGTTTCATGATAAGATATAATATCCATTGCGAAGTGTCATGTATACTTCGTATTCTCTTCAAAAGAATGTAAATGCGACACTTCCTGTCTAGGAAATAGCGTTTGCAGATGTCTCCGTATCGTAGCAATAGTGTTCTAATGCTTCTTAAAACGCGATATCGCGTCTCATTTCTATGTTTCATGATAAGATATAATATTCATTGCGTAGTGGCATGTATACCACGCATACACTTCAAATGAATGTAAATGCGACACTTCCTAGCTAGGAAATGTCGTTTACAGATGTCTACATACCGTAGCATTAGAGTTCTAATGCTTCTTAAATCGCCATATCGCATCTCATTTCTGTGTTTCATGATAAGATATAATATTCATTGCGAAGTGTCATGTATACTTCGTATTCTCTTCAAAGGAATGTAAATGCGACACTTCCTGTCTAGGAAATAGCGTTTGCAGATGTCTCCGTATCGTAGCAATAGAGTTCTAATGCTTCTTAAAACGCGATATCGCGTCTCATTTCTATGTTTCATTATAAGATATAATATTCATTGCGTAGTGGCATGTATACCACGCATACACTTCAAATGAATGTAAATGCGACACTTCCTTGCTAGGAAATAGCGTTTACAGATGTCTACATACCGTAGCATTAGAGTTCTAATGCTTCTTGAATCGCCATATCGCATCTCATTTCTGTGTTTCATGATAAGATATAATATTCATTGTGCACTGTTATGTATACCTCGCATACACTTCAAATGAATGTAACTGCGACACTTCCTTGCTAGGATATAGCGATGGCAGATGTCTACGTATCGAAGCAACAGAGTTCTAATGCTTCTTAAACCGAGATATCGCATCTCATCTCTATATTTTACGATAAGATATAATATTCATTGTGGAGTGTTATGTATGCCACGTATTCACTTTAAATGAATGTAAATGCGACACTTCCTTCCTGGGAAATAGCATTGGCAGATGTCTACGTATCGAAGCAATAGGGTTCTAATGCTTCTTAAATCGCCATATCGCATCTCATTTCTGTGTTTCATGGTAATATATAATATTCATTGTGGAGTTTTATGTATACCTCCTATTCACTTCAAAAGTATGTAGGTGCAACACTTCCTGGCTAGGAAATAGCGGTTGCAGATGTCTACGTATCGTAGCAATAGAATTCTAACGCTTCTTAAAACGCGATATCGCATATCATTTCTATGTTTCATGATAAGATATAATATTCATTGCGAAGTGTCATGTATTCCTCGCATTCACTTAAAAAAAATGTAAATGCGACACTTCCTTGCTAGAAAATAGCGTTTGCAGATGTCAACGTATCGAAACAAGAGTGTTCTAATGCTTCTTAAAACTAGACGTCGCATCTCATTCCTATGTTTCATGATAAGATATAATATGTACTGCGACACTTCCTTGCTAGGAAATAGCGTTTGCAGATGTCTACGTATCGTAGCAATAGAGATCTAACGCTTCTTAAAACGCGATATCGCATCCCATTCCTATGTTTCATGATAAGTTATAATATTCATTGCCGAGTGTCATGTATACCTCGTATTCACTTCAAAAGATTGTAAATGCGACACTTCATGGCTAGGTAGTAGCGTTTGCAGATGTCTATGTATCGGATCAATAGATATCTAATGCTTCTTAAAACGCGATATCGCATCTCACTTCTATGTTTAATGATAAGATATAGTGTTCATTGCGAAGTGTCACTTATTCCTCGCATACACTTTAAATGAATGTAAATGCGACACTTCATTGCTAGGTGAAAGCGTTCGCAGATGTCTACGTAACGAAACAATAGGGTTCTAATGTTTCTTAAATCGTCATATCGCATCTCATTTCTATGTTTCATGATAAGATATAATATTCATTGTCGAGTGTTATGTGTACCTCGTTTTCACTTCAACAAATTGTAAATGCGACACTTCCTTGCTAGGAAATAGCGTTTGCAGATGTCTACGTATCGAAGCAATAGAGTCCCAATGCTTCTTAAATCGCCATATAGAATCACATTTCTATGTTTCGTGATAAGGTATAATATTCGTTGTGGAGTGTTATGTGTATCTCGTATTCACCTCAAAAGAATGTAAATGCGACTCTTCCTTGCTATTAAATGGCGTTTGCAGATGTCTACGTATCGTAACAGTAGAGTTCTAATGCTTTTTAAATCGCGATATCGCATCTCATTTCTAAGTTTCATGATAAGATATAATATCCATTGCGAAGTGTCATGTATACTTCGTATTCTCTTCAGAAGAATGTAAATGCGACACTTCCTGTCTAGGAAATAGCGTTTGCAGAAGCCTACGTATCGTAGCAATAGAGTACTAATGTATCGCAAAACGCGATATCGCATTTCATTTATATGTTTCATGATAACATGTAAAATTTACTGCGAAATGTCATGTATACCTCGTATTCACTTCAAAAGAATGTAAATGCGACACTTCCTTGCTAGGAAATAGCGTTTGCAGATGTCTAAGAATCATAGCAGAAGGAATTCCAATGCTTCTTAAAACGCGAAATCGCTCCTCATTTCCATGTATCATGATAACAGATAATATTCATTGTTTAGTGTTGTGTATACCTCGTATTCACTTCAAAGGAATGTAAATGCGACACTTCCTTGCTAGGAAAAAGCGTTTGCAGATGTCTACGTATCGTAGCAAAGGAGTTCTAATGTTTCTTAAAACGCGAAATCGATCCACATTGCTTAGCTTCATGAGAAGATATAATATTCATTGTGGAGTGTTAGGTATACCACGTATTCACTTCAGAAGAATGTAAATGGTACACTTCCTTGCTAGGAAATTGCGTTTCCAGATGTCTACGTATCGTAGCAATACAGTTATGATGCTTCTCAAAACGCGCTATCGCATCCCATTTATGTGTCTCATGATAAGATATAATAGCCACTGCGAAGTGTCATGTATAGCTCGTATTCACTTCAAAAGAATGTAAATGCGGCACTTCCTTGATAGGAAGTGGCGATCGCAGATCTCTACGTATCGAAGCAATAGAGTTCTAATGCTTCTCAAAACACGATATCGCATCTCATTTCTATGTTTCATGATAAGATATAATATTCATTGAGGAGGGTTATGTATATCTCGTCTACACTTAAAAAGAATGTAAATGCGACACTTCCGTGCTAGGAAATAGCTTTTCCAGATGTCTACGTATCGAAGCATTAGAGTTCTAATGCTTCTTAAATCGCGATATCGCATCCCATTTCTATGTTTCATGATAAGATATAATATGCACTGCGAAGTGTCATGTATACCTTGTATTCACTTCAAAAGAATGTAAATGCTACACTTCCTTGCTAGGAACTAGCGTTTGCAGATGTCTGCGTATCGTAGCAATAGAGTTCTAGTGCTTCTTAAAACCCGATATCGTATTTCAATACTATGTCTCATGATAAGATATAATATTCATTGCGAGGTTTTATGTATATCTCGTCTACACTTCAAATGAATGTAAATGCGACACTTCCTTTCTAGGAAATTACGTTTTCAGATGTCTACGTATCGAAACAATAGAGTTCTAATGCTTCTTAAAACGTAATATCGCATCTCATTTCTATGTTTCATGGTAAGATAAAATAATCATTGCGAAGTGTCACTTATACCTCGCGTACACTTCAAATGTATGTAAATGCGGCACTTCATTGCTAGGAAATAGCGTTTGCAGATGTCTACGTATCCAAGCTACAGAGTTCTAATGCTTCTTAAAACGCGAAATCGCATCTCATTTCTATATTTCATGATACGATATAATATTCATTGCGAAGTGTCACTTATACCTCGCATAAACTAAAAAAGGAAGTAAATGCGACACTTCCTTGCTAGTAAATAGCGTTCGCAGATGTCTACGTATCGAAGCAATAGAGCTCTAATGCTTCTTAAAACGAGATGTCGAATCTCATTTCTATGTTTCGCGATAAGATATAATATTCATTGCGAAGTGTCACTTATATCTCGCATAAACTAAAAAAGAAAGTAAATGCAACACTTCCTTGCTAGGAAATAGCGTTCGCAGAAGTCTACGTATCGAAGCTACAGAGTTCTAATGCTTCTTAAAACGCGATATCGAATCTCATTTCTATGTTTCATGATAAGATATAATATTCATTGCGAATTGTCATGTATACCTCGTATTCACTTCCAAAGAATGTAAATGCGACACTTCCTAGCTAGGAAATGCCGCTTGCAGAAGTATACGTATAATAGCAATAGAATTCTAATGCTTCTCAAAACGCGATATCGCATCTCATTTATATGTTTCATGATCAGATATAATATTCATTGCGAAGTTACATGTATACCTCGTATTCATTTCAAAAGAATGTAAATACGACACTTCCTTGCTAGGAAGTAGCGTTTGCAGAAGTCTACGTATCGAAGCAATAGATTTCTAATGCGTCTTAAATCGCGATATCGCATCTCATTTCTATGTTTCATAATAAGATGTAATATTCATTGTGGAGTGTCATGTATACTTCGTATTCACTTCAGAAGAACGTAAATGCGACACTTCCTTGCTGGGAAGTAGCGTTTGCAGATGTCTACGTATCGAAGCAATAGAGTTCTAATGCATCTTTAATCGCGATATTGCATCACATTTCTATTTTTCATGATAAGATATAATATTCATTGTGAAGTGTTATGTATACCTCGCATTCACTTCAAAAGAATGTAAATGCGACACTTCCTTTCTAGAAAATGGCGTTTGCAGATGACTCCGTATCGAAGCAATAGAGTTCTAATGCTTCTTAAAACGAGATATCGCATCTCATTTCTATGTTCCATGATAAGATGTAATATTCATTGCGAAGTGTCATGTGTACCTCGTATTCACTTCAAAAGAATGTAAATGCGACTCTTCCTTGCTAGGATGTAGCGTTTGCAGATGTCTACGTATCGAAGCAATAGGGTTCTAATGCTTCTCAAGACGCGATATCGCATCTCATTTCTATGTTTCATGATAAGATATAATATTCATCGCGAAGTGTCATGTGTACCTCGTATTCACTTCAAAAGAATGTAAATGCGTGACTTCCTTCCTAGGAAATAGCGTTAGCAGATGTCTACGTATCGTAGCAATATTGTTCTAGTGCTTCTCAAAACGCGATATCGCATCCCACTTCTATGTTTCGTGTTAAGATATAATATTCATTGCGAATTGTCATGTATACTTCGTATTCACTTCAGAAGACTGTAAATGCGACACTTCCTTGCTAGGAAGTAGCGTTTGCCGATGTCTACGTATCGAAGAAATAGATTTCTAATGCATCTTAAACCGCGATATCGCATCTCATTTCTATGTTTCATAATAAAATGTAATATTCACTGTGGAGTGTCATGTATAATTCGTATTCACTTCAGAAGAACGTAAATGCGACACTTCCTTGTTGGGAAGTAGCGCTTGCAGATGTCTACGTATCGAAGCAATAGAGTTCTAATGCAT